>NC_083467.1:15271501-15309001 GCF_030014155.1 Tachysurus vachellii | reverse complement strand
CCAAATACATGCACTGTAGACATCTCTGAATTCTGCAAAGAGAGTGAGTGTGTGTGATTGTGCTCTGCAATAGACTGCCACTCCATCCAGAGTGTCTCCCAACTTAGGGACCTGGGTTCAGACAATGGATGGATGAATGATATTGCAAAAAAAATCCTGTCTTTATAATATATGGATATATAACAGAACCACAGAATTACACTCCCACAACCATTCCAAACCAGAGCTGTGGCAGTAATTCACCACACAACTAAATAGGAACATGAAAAATAAAAGAAAGGGAAGTGGCTGACATTTCCGGAGACAAGTAACAGGAAATGTTTGGTGATGAATTGCCTTCACGTCTCCAAGGTCTCCTATTCTCTTCCAAGCACCCGGCAAAAATCGGTTAAAATAAAATCCTAAATTAGCATGAAGAGGTCTCAAAACTGTAAAACACAAAAAAACAAAAGAAGGAACTGTATAACAAATGTAGCTGTTGCGAGTGTCTGTCATTAAAGAAGAATAATAATAATAAAAACTCGGTTGAACAGATGTGTTTACTATGAAGAACAATAGCTTTTTTCAGGTGACAAAGTAATACACGGTGCTTACGGATCATTAGTCAGAAGAGGAAACACGCATGTGCTAACTCTGGGGTCAGCTATTGTGTGGAGAACATGATAGTGTGAAACAATCCCAGGACCCGCCCACTGTCTGACATGTCATTCGTCTTGTTCTTATTCAGTCGCAGAGATTATATCGTCCGTTACGACCAATATGACCTTTGAGTTGATTGATTCTGAAAAACAGGATTATATATTCCATGCATAATGAAATTTTATTTAATCCGAAACATTCAGAACACACAACTATGGTTAGACACAATTTGACAGCTTGTGGATTCCACTCAATATCAGCAGATTCTTGAGAATAATATTGAGGAATCAGTCACAAAGTTAAAGTTACATCGGGGCTGGATATTTCAACAAGACAACGACCCAAAACACTGCTCAAAATCTACTCTGGCATTTATGCAGAGGAACAAGTACAATGTTCTGGAATGGCCATCCTAGGCCCCAGACCTGAATATCATTGGACATCTGTGGGGTGATTTGAAACTAACTGAACTGGAGATGTTTTGTAAGGATGAATGGTCCAAAATACATTCATCCAGAATCCAGACACTTATACAGCATCTAGAGGCTGTTATTTCTGCTAAAGGAGGCTCTACTAAATATTGATGTGATTTTTCTGTTGGGGTGCCCAAATTTATGCCCCATGTCTAATTTCGTTTTGATGCATATTGCACATTTTCTGTTAATCCAATAAACCCCATTTCACTAATGAAATATTACTGTGTCCTTCAGTTATTTGATAGATCAAAATGAAATTGCTGATTCAAACACCCAAATATTTCTAAATGAAAATCATGGAAATTTTCAGGAGTTCCTAAACTTTTGCATACGACTGTATCGTCATTACATTAACTCATCAGCCCTTTTTACGTTTCTGTGAGTGTTCATGCTTTTAATATACAATGTGACAAATGAGCATTTGAACTGTGATATATCATGTGACCTCCAAAACAGCTCTCATGCTGCTGCATGTAAATTCATTTCAATCAATGCCTATTAAATAGATGCAGTGATCCAAATGATGTGATTTTTATATCTCATCTGTGTCAGCTGAATAAATAATAAATCACATAACTTGAATACAAATTACCAGAACTTGCAAATGTATTCCTAGCCAGCTGAAGCAAAATACCAAAATAAGCATAACTGAAGATAAACTCAGACAATAGACTGAAATGAACATGCACTGGAATAATATTTTTTCAACCTGGATGTATATAAATAGCAGGGAGGGTCGGCATGGGGTTAATACTTCTTCTGACCACTCTAATGAAGCATGGAGAAGTGTTTTCTTTAGCTCTGCCAGAACAGCACTCCACTGACCTGCTTCACCTGACAGCTTGATTTCAGACTCAGACTTTCATTATGATCTGTCAGTCTTGCTAGTGAGGCCTACTGAATTATAGATCACATCTTCTGCAAGACAAAAGAGGTTCTGCTGAACAGGACTACCAGCTAAATGCATACTGTACTGGAGGCACATTATTATTGTAGAAATGCAACAATTATGTTGTACCAATTATATTTGGCTTTAAAAACAAAGCTTTGAAAACTAACTGATACTGATATCGATACTGATCCTCGACTGATATTATCATAGCAACCAAACCAAGACTTTGAAAGTCTTGTTTGAATGCGTAATAGTTTTTAGAGCTTTAAGAATTTCTCTCTTGTGGTGAAGTAAGGTGGACTATATATATATTGCAATATATGTGTTGCAATTACACATGTTTTGCTATACACGTGTTTATTTCCTTTTGCGTATATTAGAACAACACAAAAAAAAACAGAGGAAAAAGCAAATTTGAAATAATTTCACACAAAACTCCAAAAATGGGCCGGACAAAATTATCGACACCCTTAACTTAATATTTGGCTGCACACCCTTTGGAAAAAGTAACTGAAATCAATCGCTTCCTATAACCATCAGTAACCTTCCTACACCTCTCACCCGGAATTTTGGACCACTCTTCCTTTGCAAACTGCTCCAGGTCTCTCATATTGGAAGGGCCGCCTTTTCCCAACAGCAATTTTAAGATCTCTCCACAGGTTTTCAATGGGATTTAGATCTGTACTCATTGCTGGCCACTTTACATATATTGTTATATAAGACTATAAAATGTAAAACTTAAAAGGAGTTTCCTTCTTTTATTCTAGAACTAGTAGCAAGTACATTTGTTTTCAAATGTTGACAATGTTGAGTCGAAGTTCAAATATTGCTGTGTAGTACGAGCTACTGGAATGTCCCTGCTTAGGGCAAGAGAAACAAGTCCCTTCCCTGGATCTTTCATTAAACTGGGCCTATGTAATGCAATAGGGCCTCCTGCCCATTGAAGAGTACACATTTGGATGATTTTGATGAAAGATGAAGTGGATAGTGTAGAACATACAAAATGCTCTATTCTTCAATGCACAAAATGGACTTGTGAGCACCCTGATACTGGATTACAGTAGCTCTCCCTTCAACCAAAATTAAAATATCTCTGTTGTTTGAGGTGAATTAGGAACAACTGAGGTTTGTTTGGAAAGGAATGCTTACAAGACAAGAGAGACTTTGTGTCGTCTTGTGCATTTTCATTTGACTGGCTGCCAGAAGACAGAGGTCTAAGGTGGTATTTGTAGCATTCCAGTTATGAAAGGAGACCAAAGGATAAGGCGTGGAAAATAAATGCTGTAAGAGAAGCGTGTTCTGTGAATGCTGATTTGTCAAAGTATGACATGAGAGCTCTATTCAACTGAGTAAAACCTGAACAAGAGAGTTTATGGTTAAGTCACCTGTGATGTAGGAGTTATCGAGAAAAGCTCTCGCTTTAGGTACACCAGCTCTCTGCTCTAGAGAATACACTCCAGGATGAAAACAGAAATGGGTTTGTGTGCCACGGATGGAGTGCAGTGTAGCATGACACCGCTGCACACACTGCTGCAGCTTTCTCACCCATTACCCACTGAGTACTTTGGAGACTATTATCAGGAGTCAATCGAGCATTTCACACCACACAAACACATTAAAATATAGAGTCTACTGACAACTTGCACTCTTACAGATTTTGCACACACCATTTACTAGGGGACTATTTATATTAACAAAAGAATAACACTTTACACACATTTTATAATGTACTAAATACAGTAACATGGTCACTCTGACATTCTTAATATGCATTATAACCACTGCAGCATGGTAAAAAGGTAACAAGACAATATGCTGAACCTCATAAATAAAGCTTTTGTCACATTTAAGCAAAACCCCCAAAAAAGATGCCTTCTTGTAAAAGTGCCCAAAAAGTATAGATTAAAATCATGAACGTGGCATAGAGTGTGCAGAGGTTGCTCACCACCACAGACGATTGCTCATTTATGTTTGTTAAACAATATAAACTTGGTTATTAAAACAATTGTGTTGCGATAATCAATATTTATTTATATTACAAACTAACCATTTTAATGCATACGTTAAGGTAGGCCAGTTTGGAAAACAAACAATTCCAAAGTCAGGCTTGACTAAAAAGGACTTCAGTGCTGGTGATGAGGTCCACACCAGTGTGTTAAGGACAGTACAACGGCGGCACTATTAGAAGTGGTCAAATAGTTGCAGGTGGTAACAGTAAATGACCCTTGGCATATAGGAGAGTGGTCAATACAACAATACAACTATATACACACTGCTCTCTGTGCCTTGATAAACACTGACTGTAAATCAGGATTTTAAACACTGGTGGTTGAGTTAAGAGTGGTCTCTTTGGGTTCTCGTAATTTTACTGCACAATATTATTATGTAATAAATGTTTATGGCTTAAAATTCCAGCAGAAATGTCATGCCTGATGTACAAGCATTCACTACTTCACAGCAAATTATATTCATGGTGGATCCACAGCCTATACTGGAAATACTGGGTGCATGACAGAAATACACCACAGTTGTGATGCCAGTCCATCACAGAGCATTACGCGCACACACATGCATATACTGTACAATTTAGCATAGCCAGTCCACAGTTGTGATAAAACCAAAGAACCCAGAGGAAACACACATGGCCCCAGGAAGTACATTCCCAGAAACTCCACACAGACAATAAGATGAGCTCAGGCATGAATCTGGAACACTGCAGGCTACCAAACTATAATTATAATTTTATATATACCATTACATCAAATAAGTATTGAACTGAAAGACATGCACAGTACATTCAGTCCGGGGCTCCGACTGTCATGTTATGAACAAAGTGTAAAATCATACAATACAACCTGGTGAGCAAATGAACGACAAATTAACAGAATTATTGTTTTTTTTTAATAAAGTTGCCTTTAAAGTTGCTCTTACAGGATGAATATGAAATTTATGCTTACAATATTTGTTATAGTTAATAATTGTAATTATTTTCAATAAACCGTATGCTCAGAGGAAAAGCTCCAGGCTCTGTGGTGCCCCAAGGTCTATAAACAAGAAAAGAATTAAAGGATGAGGACCACCAATCAGGACAAGAAGATTGAAGTGCTCCATTGAAGAGCTTGTCACTCACCTGCCCTTTAATTCAGAAAGCTCACTCTTTAACAGTAGAATTGAGCAGTTCTGACATATATATACACAGAACAAACGTCTACTGTACATCAAGCTATCTGCTAGGATAGGACATAATACATCCTGATCGGTATCAGTTATATAGATAGATACAAAATGGTAGAATAGCAGAGACAGATGGATAAAGAAAGAGACGAGAAAATAAGACACAAGGAGTAAGAGAGAGGAAGAAAAAGCAGGGACACACACCAGTGAGTTTAGGACACTATTGGGAGAAAGGCAAATGTGCATAGAAAAAGAAAAAGAAATAGAACAAGAAAAAAAACACAACTAAGAGAGTAAGAGTGCTAGAACACAGGACGGTGTATACAAGCACTCCAAACATAAAGACAAGAGAACGCTGGAGTAGTTGAGGCAGACAGCTCTTTTGTGTATGCTGGAGACCGGGACAGTGATAGATGCTAGGTAAACAAAGACCGAGCAAGCACAGAGAGCTGAGAGAGAGAAGACATGAGGGTAGGCCCAGGGACAAGCCAAAAACCATTTAGCCATTCGCCAGAGAGCAAGATAAATGAGAAAACAAAGAGGAGGGGGATATGGCTGGTCTTCCTCTGTTTTTCACCCGGTCTCTCCTCCTCCTTTAGTCCTGTCCCTGAGGACACACTCCCTTCCTCTTTCTCGCTTCTGTCCAAGTATACACTGACTGGACTGATAGATTGGATTATTTCCCTCTTTAGAGGATAAATTAGCCTAATGTGTCTCTAGCATCAGCCCAGTCTCTGCTCATTACACATTAGCACAAAATTACTGCAGAGAGAGACAAGGAGAAAGAGGAGGAAAAGGCATGCAATGTGTTCTTCTGCAAAAAAATGCTATATTGCAAACATTTCACATTATTCAATGATTTCTATTACATACCGATTACATTAAATTATTGGAACATACAGTATATAAGACAAATTAGGAATTATAATTTCCTTAGCTGTTGTAATTTCATTTATAAACAAATCATTCAAAATTCAAGATTTTATTTGTCATGTACACAATTATACATGGTATACTTGCAGTGAAATGAAAAGCATGTGGGCATTATCTAATTCCCCAGTGTTATGATCTTTGTCCAAATGCCTTCTACATACATGCATTCTACCAGCAAAAAATTATTTTTGTTGCTAATCTACTGCTTAATAATGTTATTTTCCTTCATTAGATGAAGTTTGGATTAAAGCATCCATAACGCTTTCATAAAGCAAGGAATGCTCCCTCTACACTTCACTACACTACACTAAACTACAATACGACACTACGCTAAATATTCAGGGGTCTATTTCCTCCTGGTCCTCACATGTGACTCCAAACAGAAGGTTCAATAATCAGTAACCAGTAACAAGCTTCACTGCCCATGGCCAGATTTCTCCTTTGACCACAGCTGAACTTCAGGTTAAACACAAAGGTCAAAATCCACACACTTTCCCTCTGACCTCACAGACAGACAGGAAAAAAGGTCAAAATTCCAGTCATATACATTTACATTTACATTTACATTTACATACATATACTGGCAAATATTCCATCAAAAAAATGCAATGCATCTGAATCTTGAACAGACTGAAATCCCTAAAACTGTTTTAATATATAGTCATATAATAATCATAGTCATTTGTTTAATGGGTTTCCACCAGTACAATATTTTGAATCTAATATGAACATTTAGTACAATATTTAAAATCTAATATGAACATTTTTAACAGGTCTTTCTACTCAAATAAACACAAAACGGACCTTAGTTGTGTCTAAGCAGATGTAGATGATTTTTTTTCTGGCACTGTTGGACTGCCAACAGCCTAAGTGTGTGTGTGAAAGTAGAATAACAGGACAGTGCTAATTAGGCGCGTCAGTGTAATATCACACACAGGGGAGGACTCAGGTGTCTGGCTACAGACTGATGGAGGAAGGCCCTTATTTCTTTAACCCTGCTGCCAGATGAACTTAAGCTTTCAGCACTGCTTCCCTATGATCCAGTGCTCTGTGTGTAGGGGGGAGGGGTGCAAGAGAGAGAGAGAGAGAGAGAGAGAGAGAGAGAGAGAGAGAGAGAGAGAGAGAGGATGATGATGATGATGTAGATTACAGTACAGCTGTTTGAGAGAAATTGGCTTTTAGCACCTATAACCCATAAAAGCTCCAAAATACATTCACCTTCATACACTTAGACATACAGTATAAACACACACACACACACACACACACACAAAGGGCAAGGAGTTCAGGGCTGAATTCCTGAGCAGTTTTAATATTTTCCATCAAAACAATGTTTTATCCCTCTTTTCAGGACCTTTTAAACCCAGAACATTAATACTAAACAATGTGGCTTATACCATAAAATCATAAAACCCACACACTGATGTTTTCTGAGACAGTCTATTGTCACTTCCCACAGCAGAAAGAATATGTGCATTACAAGAGATAATATATCAAACAGAAGTAAAGAAAAAAATACTGTTGTTCTCTTTATCATGAAGCACATGTGAAAAATGTCAGCTAATGTTAATCTCCGAGCAGCTACCTTTGAAGTACCTAGTGAATGTCTAGCATCCCACAGCTGTCACTGATCATTTATCAGATGAACTTTGATTGAAAAACATGTCTAAACTGGGACAAGCAAAATGCACTGAGGAATATGTGCAGGGAGATATGTTCATAATGAATGAATACATTAATGAATTAGTCCTTTCATTCATTGCGCTTATCACATATATTCCAGCCAGACTCTTTTTTCCTGTCTGAAACACAAGCAGCTCTGGGGTGTCAAAAGGGGACAGTGTCCAGAGAATGAACAAACACATTCATGGTCACGAAAACACATTCAACATGCACACAGACAGACAGACAGACAGACAGGCAGACAGACAGACAGATAGACAGACAGATAGACAGATAGATAAGGATGTTTGCTATGGCCTGAAGAAGGCTGCTTTAATGTAAAGATGCATGCTGTCATCACCGAATGCTGCACTGACTAGATTTATTGGTGTCTTAATCATCATTACAGTATTAACATAATTAAATGAATCATATATTACAGAGAATTTAACCCCTCACTAAGACTCTCTTCTCTTCTCTCTCTCTCTCTCTCTCTCTCCCTCTCTCTCTCTCTCACTCTGTGTGTGTGTGTGACATTGAGACAGTGTCATAATTGTACCCGTGTGGTCATCCTCACAGCCAGCTGCAGGGTTTAAGAAATGCCAAAGCCGCCAAAAGACCATGCAGATTTGTCCTGGAACTGCCCATCTTGGTTAGAAAAATATTTCAAGCTTTATTCAAGCTGTGCAATGAGCAGTGACTGAGGATGCTGTTATTTATGTTCTTTGTTAGAAATGAAGAGAAACGTATGAGAGAAATCAACAGAAACAAGTACTGACAGTTACCTCCTCTCACTGTTATTGTACAGAGTAATGGAACCTGTATTTTTAGAACAAACATTGTTTTCTTTTTGTTTTGTTTTTTCTTTTTTAATAAGCATAGGTTGGTACATATATTACTCTGTATTTTAAATCTCTAGATTCTTAGTGATTTTTTAAAAATGTTTTGGCATTAATCATATTTAGGCCTGCTATATTTAAATTAAAAAGAAGGAGGAAGAGCTCAAAGCAGAGATTGGGTTTCTCTCTCTCTGGTCCCATCCTCTGACCTCTGCTCTCTGCCTTATGCAGGGGTACAGGCAGGTGAGGCACACTCAATCTAGTGTTTCACACAGTAAAAAAAAACGAAAGCTTTTCATAAGAAACGGTGTGAGAAATATACTGATACTAGTTTGAGAATTTTGAGTGTGTTTCTGTAGATTATAGGAGGTGGGAATGGTCTGTGGAAAAGCAGGACGGTCTCCCTTGTCATAGAAACTATTTTGAGGATAAACGCTGAAAGTACAATTTCTCAACTTTTAACTTACATAGAGGTTGTATAACATAAATATTACTGGGCACACCGTGACATCTATACATTATGAACCAATATAGTTGACATCAACCCCTAGAAAAATTCTAGTGGGATTCTTATGAGTATTTCAATACGTTATTCAGCTCGAATCTCCTGCCATTGAATATGCAGAAATATAATCAACGCTGAGATGATGTGATGTGAGTCATTTAATTCTATTATCGAACCTCATGATTTATAATGTGAGTTCGTCTATGGATGCTTCTGTGGATTTTATGAATGTTATGAAAGTGCCAAATGACACTCTGATTCTATCCTAAATACCGCATGATGTACCATAAATTCAGCATCTTATCTAAAGCCATAGTGACCCTTTAATTCTAAACTATGAATTCCAGTGAAAAACCCAAGAGAATTGTCTATAAGGCAAATGATACAATATTCCCCTTACTCTATTTTAAGTCTAATTTCTGAAATTAGCAGCTTACTGTGGTTCAAAGAATGCATGTAAAGCAGAAACAGAAGAGATTTCTGTTACGTTCAGCTCTCAGGACTAGCAGAGAAGGCTGTGATCATGCACTTAAGGATATTAGAAAAGAAGATGTTTGCAGCAATAAAAAATCCAATGTATTCCAGTGAAAAAAAATCATCTCAGCCCAAGCTGTGTGATGCACATCCTCAATTATAATATAAAGAAATTGTTACATTGCTAAACAAGGCACATGGTTGAAAAAAGCAACGAGAGGAGAGACAGAACTACAGACACCCGACACAGACAATCAACGAGAGACCTAAACATGCTGCAACTTTAAGAAAACTACTGGTAAAGCTACATGTTTCTCCTTCAGTCAGTCTGCCACCTAAATTTATCCAACTTCCTGGCCTGTACAGTGGGATGAAAGAGGCTTTAATCTGATGAGAGGTAATCTAAGATACAGGATGGCTCTGCAGTAGGTGATAACACTTGAGTTAACACCACTTTCATCTGAAGTGTACTGTATGGGCATTAGTCTATCAATAGATGCTACCAGAGTAAAGAACAGGAGTGCACAGGAGCCTCGTGATGTTGGAACAGATTTGGGCCTCTCAGACCCAGTGAGGGGAAATTATAATTCTATAGCATACAGAGACATCTTATATAAATGTGTGCTTTCAGCTTTGTGGCAGCAGGATGGGGGAAGAACCACATTTGCATGTGATGGTCGGAAATACACAAAACTGTGGATGTATGTCACTTAGCAGCTTTAACCAAACTTTTTTCCCTATTTTAAAGTCAAAACCCCGGACCATCAATCAATCTGTAAACATGAACATTGTTGTGGTAGAAAGGAAGTCGACTTATCAGTCATTTTTAGTATAAACAAAATAATCATTTTATCGACCCAAGTCTGATATACAAATGAGTCAAGGCACTGTAGACTTTCAGTTTAAGATATCTTTACTTCTGTTGGGTTAATTTTACAAAGAATTTGAGTGGTTAAATGCAACTCCTTCAAATTTTAGAAACCATTTCTGTGAATTTTATTTTTTTTTATATTTTGGAATTTTTTGGAATTGAAACTATTGCCCCTAATATGGTAACGTACAAAAATTCAATGCTGAACATGGCCAACCAAAAGCAGACAGTGATCCCATTTCTGGCCTCTGATAAAAAGAGTTACAAATGTGAAAATGTAACCTGAATTTAATCCTGACTCCCACACTAGGATTAGTTAGGAGTTTTTACTCACAACGGATTTGTTTCAAATGAACGGCTTTTGTTCATTTTTCGATGTGACTGAAATGACTGACTTAATTTTTTCTGTGGTTTTAGTACATCATCATTTCACTTATTTCTACAGTGTATGTAAAGTGATTTACTCAGTGAAGTACAGCGTTTTATATGGTCTAGAAAAATCTAGACTTGCCTAGTCATGTTTTCCTTACACCTGTCATGCAAGCCAGCCGTAGTGAGATGTGAAATACAATGTGGTGGGATTTTTTTCCTTCCTCTTCATCCACGAACACCTGTCTTTGATTTATCCTTCATCCCAGGTTTATATTTGGTGTGCCTCAAAACATGCTATTTCTAGCCCTCTGCCTACCCAAATATCAGGAAACCATCTCTCCTATTGCTCTCATTTGTCCTGTTTGGCTTTATGGACAGCAGAAAGAAACGGCAGGTGGGACTTACAGATCCTGAGTCCTGTCTGAGCAACAGCTGTCCCTGCATCTCTCTAAGCCTCCTCATATTTGTTACATAGTCATTACTCAACACCAGACTAGTAGTCTACATACAACCACTTACTTCTTACTAGGACTAATTTGAGGTCTGTGTATTCTCTACAGTCTAGGGTTTCTTTCACTGTGTATTCACTGAATTCACTGTGTCACGAAGTACAGAAACCTAAAGACACTATTTATTGCAGTATTTCTGGTTCTTCGGCTATGGAATCTCAAGACTAAAAATTGGTCACAATTTAAACAAATGACATGTTTTGACATGGAATAACTCCAAGTAATTTTGCTGTTGGCTGTCCCTCATATTTTTGTCTAACAGAAGATGCTGATGTATGACATTCAATTTTAAAGCCAACCAAAATCTGTTTATATTTAAATTATATTGCTGGTATTGTGGTGGAATTATGATATCTAAGTTCAGAATGTTCAGCAAAGGATGAACAGCTCAGCTGATCTATGCAAGCATTTACCTTATCCAAATCAACCTAAATGATCCACAAATTCATAAAATAATTTGTCATCTTTTTCCTACAATGCCTCTGTTTTCTTCTCTTTCATACTCGCAACTGGATTAGTTACCTTTTAGTAGATAAAAGGTTCCTACTGCAAATTCACAACTGTCATAGAGCCCCATAGTTCTTTCTGATCATGTTGTTAGAACTCTATAAAGCTCCTTTTATCATGTTAACCTTTTTAATATATCATAGTCTGCCAAATGCCATAAATGTAAATGTAAATGTCATAGAGTTGTGAAACTTCTAATAGATTGACCTCTATATAAGGAACAAATAGGCAGAGATGATGTCCGCTATATTCTGGACCATTCTGAAGGCCAATAATTGTTATGAGTCATAATTCTTCCAAAATATTTCCCCTGACTCCACAAATACACAAGAAGCATTTCCTAACAAAAAAATTTGAAGAACTTCCTACAGTATTAGCAATTTCTCTTCACACCTAATACTAATACTATAAAATGAGGAAAATGAGGTAGATTCCTAGGGTGAGTTTATATACAGTAGTGCCAACATAGCAAGTACAAAGCTTAACACATGCAAAACAGCCACATATATTGGTGCAATATTTCGTTTGAGTTTTACTAGTTCACTGTGTACTTTTCTGATTGATATGCAGATCCAATTATTTTTAATCTGGTTAATAGCCAGCAGCCTCGGGTCATGAATCAATTAATGATAATTTAAATATATTTTTCACCTCTCAGATTATAAACTGCTTATTAGAATTCTAGCTGTAGATTTGGAATTTCCCCCAAAGAAACTGAATTCATTAACTTATTATTCACTGTTATAAATTATTCAGTAAGCGTGTCAGTACAGGTACAGTTCCATGCACTTATTTCAGGAGATCCTTGACAGCAAGTCTGCATCTCCTTTTCCAGTAGCAGAAAATGCTGTGAATTGAGAAGAAACTCAGATATCTAGGTACCTTATAAAAGCTGTGTATAGCAGAAATAGAAGGAAAATGCCCTTGGAGCAAACCTTTATGTTCTTCAACCTAAGCATCTTTTAGAATGAGCCAGAATAAGATTTATGAATATTTTAACTCCAATTAGCCAGGAATTGGATGATTGGTCCTTTACACTCCACAGTTTTGACATTAACTGCTCCTGGATCTTGGTTTCTACAGGAAACCTGTATCTTACATCAGAAGTGTTAAAAAACACACATAACAGTAAAATCTCACCCCATACAGAATACTTATTGCTGTCATTACCTTTGTGTACTTTACATGCCGGACCAGATCATTCTGGATCATCCATATTCATAAAAACTGTGCAATTTAATTATATCCCCAGATGTAGAATGTAACCAAAACATTCCTGTACACCAGGTTTTACTGAAAATTTAAAAACATAACTTCAAGAACATGGCCTGTCCAAATTGTTCAAAGGGTACCGCATAATAAGAAACACTCAAACCATCTGTTAGTAAGTAAAAAATGTTAACGCTTTGGTGCATGTGCTTGTTCAGCTGTAGATTGTCTGCTTTTTCAGCCCCTCTATCACACAAAAACACACACACACACACACACACACACACACACACACACACACACACACACACAGATTAACAGACCAACTTGAATCAAAGTGGTTATATATGTGTGTGTGTGTGTGTGTGTATGTGTGTGTGTGCACATCAGCTGCTCCAGTCTGTCTGCATGGAAAGCACCCACTCAGAAATCAGTCACTCACTCCTGCACACCCATCTAGCAGACGGTTGCAGTTATCAGCCCGATAAAACACTTGTGTCACACAGCTCCCTGCTCTCCCTGATACACCGACACTCAGACAGCGTGCAGTCATTTCCCGTGGCCATAAATAAGCAATGAGGTACTTCAGATTGAATACTTATTAGTGACCTTTCTAAACAGCTATTTTAACATACATAAGAGATCTGACACAGAAAACCAGGTTACCATTCACAATGTTAAGTTATACACACTGTAGTCTCTGCAGGATTTTAATAAGGATGTAGCCAAAGGTGGTTTTGTTTAACCCAGGCTGTGAACAGCTACCTTCTACTGGAGTGAAAAGGACTAATAGCCACACTTCCTTTGGCAGACATGACCTGCTAAATGGCTCTGGTGTGCAGAGGCCAGGCTCTGGAGGGGTTATCAGACTGGAGACCAGCTGCACACCCAGACTGAAAGGAGAAACAAGGCACCCATACACAAGTGTGTGTGTGTGTGTCTGTGTGTGAGACAGAGAGACAGACAGTCAGTACCTTGTGCCAAGTCCTTTTAGAATACCTCTGCTGAGCTAGCTGACAAGACTGTCCTGAGGCATATGCAAGAAAGGAAAAATAATAATATAAGACATGGCAGCGATTACATCATCTTCATGTCTGTCCTTCATTTGGACGGAATGTCATCAGGATGTGAAATGGAGAGTGAAGCTGAGACGCAGCGAGGAAGCCGGCCAATGTTTTTTGTTTGTCATTAGTCAGTCCCCACTGCAGCAGTCAAAGAATTAAAAGAAGCTAGTGAACATCAGGGTCAGTGCGTTAATCATTTAAATAAATTGACTGCAAGGATTCAATGAAAAAAGGGAACATAATGTCCACAATGAGTGTCATGTTAATGTAACCAACAATACAATATAAAACATATGACCAACAGTACAACATTCATTATTCAAAATATTTTAAAATGTGCTTTTTTGTCAGTTGTTTGATGCTGCTTTTTTTATTCATTCATATTCAAGGGCTGCTTCATCGTGGTCAGGGTATTGGTCAGTTCCTGGTAACATTAGGCATGAGGCAGACAGCACACATGCTGAAATTGCATGCACGATGA
Organism: Tachysurus vachellii; assembly: GCF_030014155.1. Classification (NCBI taxonomy): domain Eukaryota; kingdom Metazoa; phylum Chordata; class Actinopteri; order Siluriformes; family Bagridae; genus Tachysurus; species Tachysurus vachellii. The sequence continues at coordinate 15,294,394 of NC_083467.1, read as the reverse complement.
ACATTCATACAGTATTTCATACCTAGTGCAAATTAGAGCATCCAATCCACCTACTGTCATGTTTTAGGAAATGGGAGGAAACTGGAGAACCCAGAGGTTTGCCCATGGATAGCAGGCAAACATTATGCCGACTAGAACCTGAGCTCAGAAACAAACTGAGAATCTTGGAGCTAGACGGTGGCATAGCCATTGTGCCTCCACTGCATGGTTCCTGTGGGCACACATTCTTACCACTGACTCACAACAGAGCCATCAGCTGTACTTAAACCAACCCAGAGTCATTTTTCAGTGTTATCAATTAAGCCCTTAAAGACAAAAGTTCCACATCCTTCTCGTTTCCTAACATTGGCTAGCTTCTTACTAAAAAGGTTTGTGTGTGTACACTGATAAGAATCTGACCAAGTACAATAGTGTTGTCTTAAAGATCTATTTATCAAGACTACTACATTACTACATTAACCAGCTGCCTAACCTGTGATTACACTCACCGCAGGCAGCAATTAAAGAGACCTGTTTCCTCATTTTAGATAGACTGCTTCTTTTTAAAGTCTCTAAACTCACCTCCTGCAGCTCATTAAAAATCCTGCCTGTGAGGAGTGGTTGCATGTACACTTCCTGCTGTGGTTTTCTTCTACGCAGGAGCTCTAATGTAAATGCAAGATATGCAACAAAAAAAAGCACCTCTATATCCTAAGGCTATTGCGTAGCTTCTCTCAATAGAGTTCATTCAGTGAAGAACCTTTAGCTATTTATGTACATTTCTTTCTCTTTCTCCTCTCCCTCTCAGTGGCTTCTGGTCACTCCAGTGGTTCATTGGCCTCCATAACCTTTAAGAATGGAGCATCTTTACTGCCAAACAGAACAATCATCATTACTACATGAAAGGAGTAAATGGCATTAGCTGCCCTCAAGCCGCGGACAGACTGTCAATATAAATGAAGTCTGGCACGGGATTGCATGTGTCTCCATAACTCACACACTCTCTGGAATATTTCTTTCATCTAAGAGACCATACAGAAATATAGCAGGGAATATATAGCACTGCAGGCTCAATATAAATGAAAATGCACCAAACTGATTTAGTACTTCTTTTGGAACAGATGCTGCTTCGTGATTTCTGATCACTTTGTCTAAAACACTTATAGAAGAGAATGGAGCTGTAAACAGATCGTGATTTAGCAGATGGTTATATATAAGGTTGGTGTAATCAGAATGCAGCACAATAAAACAGTAGGAGTTGTGAGACCCTTACTGAAAGACTAATTGCTCCCCCTTTCCCTCTGTGAGCTGTAACCTGAGCTATTTTTGGGAGCATTCACCCGGAGTTCACATAGCAAACATTACTGGGTGATTACTTTAAAGCACAGAACGTAATCCATTGTTTCCATGCCCATAATAATGAACCTCTTCCTGTAATTAAACCAAATCACATACAGCTGATGTGAACAGACCAAATAAATCACAACAGACACAAGTTGTCTGTGTAGAAACCAGATGACTCCACTGACGCAAAGTACATGCAAGGCCAACACCATAAACCAGATGTGGGTCACTTCTCCAGCAGACAAAAAAGAATTATATTTAAAAGTGGATGTGATAAAGCAGATCTTTTCCCCAAGGAAATCTTATTGCTACATGAGTGTGGTATGTAAAGATGAGCCATCGATAGCTGACTCTTTTCACAGATTGAGAGAAGTAATTCAATTAACCCCACACCCAATAGCTTCTCCTCCGCCTCCGCTCTTCTGCTAATGCCTGGATGCCGGGTGATGACGTCACTGAAGGAAGGAGATGCTGATGGCTGACTCAGCTGAGGCCTGGGGTGCAGCATTCACAAACAAACTAAAGTGAGAAGACATAGGACCAAGCAGAAGGCAAATACAGACACTTTTAGTGGATACATTTTAGGGGAGGTCTTATAGAGACAACCAGGAAAAGACAGGCTTTTGTTTGCTACCTTCCTTTGTTCTCAGCTTGCATTTTAGCAGACCACTCATTCCAGCTAATTGAATGCCATAAAATGAGTCAATCTCCACTTGTAAAGAGGTGCCGTGCTGATTCAGCTGTTTAGAAACTAAAGAATTGAATGTTAATGTTAATGTTAAAGTGTGACATCTGTTAATAGACCTTCTACAAAGTATATTATAAAGCAGAAAACCTTTCTACAGAAAGATGTACAAAAAAGCAAAAAAATATATTCATTAATTTATTCATTCATTGTAAAAGCTTTATCATAGTCAGATCCACCAGAAATGAGGCAGAAATACAATCTGGATCTGATGCCAGTCTATTACAGGGAACACACCCATACAGTAGCTAAAGGCAATTTACAGTAACCAGTTAGGCAGCAATGCTACACACTGCACTGTTACACTGTTAAATATATTCACATAATCATTATACACAACAATGCAAAGTTTTCTTATTCCAAGGGACCTTTTTCTATTATGCGTCTTCATGCTCTGTTCAAATTCTAAAGTGAAGTCCAGATCTCTCCATACCAGTGACTAAACAGCATCTTTTAGTCCAATCATCTAAAAATAGAAACAGACATCTCATTCAAACAGTTAAACAGTCACAATTCAAACAGTTTTTTTATAAAAATTCATTCAGCATTCAGCAGAGAATGAAAGCCCTTAAGGAAAACCAATTAAATCTGTGCTAAGCTAATTAACTGCTGCCAAGCTAACACAGCACTAAACCCTGTCAGAAGAGCAGACTTCTGCACTGAAATCTAAGCACTTTGCTAACATATGTGATCTGCTCTTGTTCAGCTTAAGAGGTTACTCTGTTAATCCTCCTTCATCAGATTTCAGGCAGACAGAGCAGGGATCCCTTTCTAAGCCATAGTGGGATGTCTTTTGTTAAAAGCAGTTAGTCCTAATCTCAGTCATAAACTGCTGTAATACAGAAATTACTTTTAGTGCTACTAGCTGATAAATTCTTTAATAAAGTGGGATTGGGTATAATACCAGATTGAAAAAACTACCATTTTTATCTATTGCTTCACAGTTAATGACATTTCAGCTACACTAATTCTGTTAAAAGTAGCAAAATTTGGTAAATAAACCCTTAACTGATGACATGAATATTAATACTATATATGCATTTTTACGGTCCAGATTGAAGTCATTTTCTTTTCCTCAAATTATTAATTATTAATCAATTCAAATTTCTGACATGTTACATAAATTCAATATCTCAGCAAATTTCAAGTACACTTTAAAACTAAACGATGTATCCATTGACACACTGTTCATTGACATTCTTATTTATTCTGATCAATAAATGTCTTTTTTCTAAACACTTGCACACATACTGTACTATGAAAGTCAACATATGAAACTCCTAAGCGCCATATGACCATGATTTTCCCACCAGCTATTTTAAGCACAGAAACCAGTCATCTTAAATCACTTTAAGTCTTTTAGCAAACCTCTTTGTTCATTTAATAAAATCCACAGACACTGGATATAGGATCTGTTCAGTCCATTGGGATTGGTTGAAATGCAACCTTTCTGTCACATGTCCTAAACACACACAAAAAAACATCCACTGGTTCAGTAGTCATGGCAACAAGCCAAACAAAAATGACCTTTAATTGCTAGCGACATGAGTTGTAATTGCCAGAGACAACCATTTATCAGCACTCCCAAAAAATTGGAAAAATGCACCATCTCTACAAAGCAATGCTCCACTCATTTCAACAAACAGACTTACAAAATCTTTTATTTCCTACCAATTAAGGAAAAGGAAAACTTCAATTGGCTGCCTGCTTGCCAAGACTATGGTGGAGCAGAGAGCAGTGGGATGCCGCAGGCCTCAGTTCGCACAGCACTGGCTAAAATTCATCTGTGGTGAGGCAAATAGGGTTGCTTTCTCCATCATCTCCATATGCTGGAATGGAGAGATTTTTATGTCAGCTGTATTTAGACCCTTTCCAACCATTTTTTTTTGTGTACACACACTCAAGCCAGACTTCCTCAGCCATTTCAGCTCCAACATACGTTCCCGCAAGATCCCAACTCCTTTACATCTCTGAAACATGCTAGACGAATACGGAAAAAATCCTCAGCTTACATACTTGTGAACGTTATTGCTCCTGAGTGTTAACCACAGTCACCAAATGCCTCTAGGTAAAGTGTGATGAATAAAGTGTGATACATCTGTGTGCATGTGTTTGGGGGGGTTCCATCTTGTGGGTAACAAATGGGTAACAAATGTCCCCTCAAGGATAGGATTATCTGACAGTGTTGACCATGTGGGTTATTTTGTCTGGTCTGTCTGTCTGTCTGTCTGTGTGTCTATCTATCTATCTATCTATCTATCTATCTATCTATCTATCTATCTATCTATCTATCTATCTATCTATCTATCTAAAAGGTTTCCTTTTGGATTCTAAAGTTAAGCTTAGCATTAGATTCAGGTGTTGGCATATAATTAATCAGCTGCATTAGTAAGTACTTTAGTGTAAGGTCCCTTACAAGGAAAGTGTGTGTGTGTGTGTGTGTGTGTGTGTGTGTGTGTGTGTGTGTGTGTGTGTGTTTATGTGTGTGTGTGTGTGTTTCCATGCATTAGTTGTAATTGGTGTCCTCTCTGGAGAGAACTGTTCAGCTGTAATTTAACTTCAGTTTGATGAATAAATCCAGCCATGCTGTCAGAGAAGCATTTTAAAGACTTACTCAGTAGAGTAGGCTCGGCTCAGTTTGTATAGTAACCCCTCAGACCTCCTATTTACTATCATGCTTTTCTGAACTGATGGCAACATTTATTACATGACACTGATGTACACCATGCTGCCAAGTTCGTAAACATGCAGAAGCTTTACTGTGTAAATTTCCATCACCATTTCCATCTGGCTCTATTCGCTTTCTGTCTTTGATACTACTGAACGCCTTACACTTGCAAAGGCTCTGTGATTTACTACAGCACTGGAGCACTGAATACAACCCTGAAGCCAATGTTGGTGCTTCTTTTCATCTTTTCATCTGTGTTTATTAGGTTACCTAGTTTCATACTCTCATCCTCTCACACTTGCATTGCACTCGTTTTTCAACTCGTTCCATCTATTCACTTCTCTCATTCTCTTGCCACAGCACTTCTGTTTTTACTTTACATTTCCCTGCGTTTTACTTTAATGTAACCAGTTGGTTTATACTGGCAGAGAAGCTGTATATGTGCAGTGCCAATGTTCATGATGTGTTCATTAATCCAGCAGCTGTGTTCCATATGAAGCTAATGGCACAGCTACGATTTTCTCTCACACCGACCTCAAACACGGCAATAACATATCAAATAGACAAAAAAATATTGTTCATGTTCAACAGCCTTAAAACTACACACACGTTCATGGTGCATTGCTCCAGGCCAGAATTGGTCTCAGGTCAGCAAGGACAGCAAATCTAGGAACATGTCTATCAGCTCTACACTCGCTGGTTCCTTAACATGGTCAAACAAATGAGGCTTACATCTAGACTTACATCCATCAGACCTGCTCCAGCTCGCCCAGTTTCAGACACACTCATTATCTGGTAGGAAAGAAAACCAGCCTCATGCCATTATCTGTAAGACATATTTTCCTACCCGGCCAGTCGTAGGCTCATGAATTCAATAAGTGGCTCTCACTCATTCCATCTCTCTCACTGAATGTTTTTTCCAGATGTTTCTAGTAAGTAGTAATATATGATTCTTTTATTTCCAGTGTACACGTCTTGGCAGCGTCTCTAGAGTGTGAGCCCACTGTAATCCATGAACTCGTCTAAGTATAGTCAGGGAATATAAAGAGGATTATCATTAACACTGGACTTTCAAAACTAGAAAATATAATCTATACTAAACAGTATACTTTGAAATAATCTGTGAAACAAAAATTCTTTATTTATAATTCGATACCAAACAAATATAATAAATATAAAAAAATTTAAATAATATTTGGTGCTTCCATCCAATCCTTTTAAACACTGCGCTGGCATTCTTTGGTATACTGAGATTTAATTTAATAAGCAACACAGCTGGCATATTATTTCAAGTATTTTGATGAACGTGCCACAGTTCTTATGCAGAACTACTTACTGTCTTACTTTCTTCTGTTTCTGCAGAAAAATCCAGACAGCCTATGTTTTTTCACCAAAAAGCAGGTATATTAAGTAACATATTTCTCTGCAACATATTTTTATAATCGAAAATGGAAACTTTTCTACTGACACTACTGTAGAAGCCATAACATGAATAAACATTTATTACAGATATGCACTGAGCTCTGAGTGATTAAAATGTAACTTATAATAACCAGTTGCCTCTTACATGGAGATTTCCCATGTATAACCACCCATATCCTTGTTGCTATAATCAGTAGGCATTTTTTCATGAACCCATTTTACATACATAGAATGTGTAATCTCAGGGGACTGTTGTGTGTGAAATTCCCAGGAGATGCAAATCAACAGTTTCTGAAATATTCAAACCAGCCCATCTGGCACCAACAACCATTCCACGGTTAAACACAGGGGATCACGTCAGGGATTTTTCCGCATTCTGATGTGAGGTGAAAATGAACTGGCGCTCTGGGCTTCTGTCACATGATTGGCTGAGTAGATAATTTCATGATAACATGCAGGTGTACAGGTGTTCCTAATAAAGTGAAAGGTGAATGTAAGTCCATATTGTACATTGAACAACACTGAAATATGTCACACTCAAATGCATCTAAACTAAAACAAAGTAATATATAGGAAAGGAGAGATAGAGAGAATATTTTTTCTCCACTGGTGAAATATTAGGCTATAGAAACGCTGGCCAAGCTGATTTCTTTTATGTACGCAAGTCTATCGTATTCCGTATTTGGCCGATCGCAGTTTTTTCCTCTCCTTGAATGATGATGCATAACCAGCATCTGTTTGGATAGATAGTTTGAAGGATAGTGATTCAAGTAAGTGTGTGCGTGTGTGTGTGTGTGTGTGTGTGTGTGAGTGTGTGTGTGTTTAGTGTTCCAGTCTAGCATTTTAAGTGGTAAACACAGCGCTTGCTCTGCAGGATTTCACTGTCAGATGTTACATCCACACAAAGGTCTGAATCACCTCTGTGGATGAAATGCTGACCAAGACTAAATGCCACAACAAAGAAAATGCAAACCACATGCATCAGCCACAAGTGTGCCTACAATTTTATTCAAAAAAGATCAAGCTAAAAACTCTCACCTAATGTAAGTATGAATCCTCTACAGTGAGAAGTTTATAATCTCTAAAATCTTTAATGCTATCTTTATATGCCATTGTATGCTTCCTATCTACCGTACCTATGAAGCAGACTGAGTAAGCAGGATATTAAATATGCAAGAGTCCTCTCTGCTTCCACAGGCTTGTCCTTGGGGCTGCTCAGCCAGTCAGAGTGATCCCTCATTGGGTAAGATGAACCTGATATGCCCCTTCTGATGAAGAACAAATGAGCAATAGAATCTCCAGTATATCTATTTCAATACCTATTTTCATTTCCTCTGCTTACCGAGGCTATAACTCCCTCTAAAGATCCTGCCAAAATAAGCTTAATGTATATGAGTCTCCTTTTTTATATTAGCCAGATGCTGCTGGTGTTGAAGACATTGCAGTAAGTTATTAAAATCTTGCAGTCAATCAAGTTTACATTTTCCAATTCTTTATACTAAACAGACTTATTCTGCTAATTAATAACCTGGAAAATATGCACGTTCAAACCCACACGATGGCAATGACATATTTTGCTCTTTCACCTCTGTAGTCTAGCACAGCAGAACTGGGAATGAATAATAGTCTAAAGCACAGAACGTCAGCTATAAGTTAAAAATTTACACCTGCACTGAGTTACCAGTGGACAGCAATACATGGTTAGTATGTGCATAAATCAGCGCTAAACCACAGCCAGACTGCTGATGGTTCTATGGTCTACGAACATCCTGTGTAAAGATGTATATGAAACTCCATTAATGTGATTACAACTGATACTTAATCTGTCCACTAGCAGTCAAATTACATCATACTCTCTTTGTATAGTTGGTAGGTACAAAACACCACGCCCCACACACACACACAACCACACACAACCACATACACACACACAACACACAGTATAGATCAATAGCTCTTAGCATGGGTCTATTTTCCAATCCATGCTAAAGCACAGAAATCATGTTGCAGATTCTCAAGACTCCTGCAAAATTATATCTAAGTCTAAGACACTAGGACAATTCAATTATTAGACAATACACTCAGTCCATGATATTGCTGCTATCTTAAAATAGCCCAGGCTACCTGACAATACAAAATGTGTTGAAAGAAATACTATAGAAAATATCAGACAAAGAAATTGTGATTTATAGTAACTCAGTGAACAAGTCATATTGAAAACCATCCCAAGGTAAGAATAAATAACTGATACTTTACCTTTTGCTCTTTGGTCACGTAGTCAGTAAAACATACATCAATGATAATAAATAGATGGCCTTTTACCTCCATGTACAATGTAATATGTTGCACCTGACAGCACAGCTCAGATAAATGATAAAAAGTTCCACATACGTTAAGACTGCAACCCAATTTAATGTCATGAAAAAGCACCTAATAGTTTTTATACATACATATTTAACCATCCATCCATCCACCCATCCATCCATCCATCTATTTTCTTCTTCCCCTGATCATTTAAAGTTATAAGTTAATAATGTTTACTTATCACTTTCAATCCTCTAATATTTCTGATATCTGAATGACAAAGACACAACACAGGTCTATCCATATAAATCAAACAAAATAATACTGGATTTAAAAAATGAATTTAAGTATATGACAGCATCTATCTGACAGTAAAAAAGTAAAATAAAAATTATAATATGAAATGGACAGAGGGGAAAGAAAGTGCAAAAGCATTGCCTTTTTTTCTCACAGCTGTCATCAGCTAACACCAACTGCACCGATCTATATTAAAATCACAGTAGATCTTTACTTCTCAATATAACTTTGACTTCGATATAAACGTGTATCATTCAATTTCATCTATAAAAGACATTATTTTGTCAGATATAAAAATATAAGGCTTGTGCTTTGGGATCTCTGGTGCCATCCTGAGCTTGAGTTACTGCCTGTGATGAGTTTCTGTGCGTTCTCCTCCTGACTGTTTGGGTTTCCTCTGGGTTCTCGTGCTGGTAGGTTCACGCCTAATTTTACAATCCACAGCAAATACTTGGAGTTTTTAAGGCAGATTCTATTTCTTTCAAAGATCAAAATGATGAGAATATAGATTCATCAAAATTAGTTTTGGGGTGAAGGTACTTGAAAGGAACAACCAGAAAATATCAGCCAATTTCTCTGCATTACAAATACTTAACTTTACAAATGTAAATAGCCAATGTGTCTTTATCAGCAGAGACACAGCTGCCTGCCCAGAGCTCTCTAGAGAATCTTTCTTCCAATCCAACTAAAAGCTTCATACAAAGCATCAGCTAATAAGCTCTGACCCTATTATCCAGAAGTGCTAACTGTCTCTCCACACTAACCTAGAGGAGGGATATGTTTCTGCATGTTTTTTTAAAAAAAAAAAACCTGGCTGGCTCCTTAAGGTGACGAGGATATCCTGCTTCTCCTGCTCTCTCCCATAACATCAGATCATGACTTAATAATCTAGTCAAATCTCCTCTTATGCTCTTTATTACCCATGCGGCTTACATTGGCCAATTAGCCATCTGCCTCTACAAAAATGTGTGTGTAAGAGAGCAAGAGAGAGAGAGAGTCTCTCACACACACACACAAACACAGAATAGAGCCAAACCGCGGGCGTGTTCATTGTCCTGACTGACACTGGCCATATTCCTCCTATTGTTCTCTGAATGCTAGATTGTGTGTGTGAGGTAGAGAATGTCATAGGGAGTGGAGGAGGGAGTACGCACACGTGCACACACAAACACACACACAATGCTAGAGGGCCAACGTCTGTCCCAACAAAGCCTACCCACTATTCAAGGCAATCAATGAATCCTACGAGCATGTTACACTGTACCCAGCATGAGCCAGTTAAAATGACATGATGAATTATTAGATTTGTATTATTCAATTGTAATGTACATGTAAATATGTTTCGTCTTATAGGATTTCATTTAATATATAGCTGACTCTAGGGAGGTTAAATGATTACATTTTTTGTTCTACCTTTGACATTTGAGTAATGTTAGGAAATTACAGACACTCTCTAGTCTCATATAAATATCAAATGACTAACAGTCCAAAATTTGTTAATATGTTGTTGAGTTGATAATGTAATCTCAACATGTAATACCAAACATTGTATATTCAACCATAACAATACACAAATGACCCCCAAATATTCACACAGATGGGTGCAAGGTACTGGGAACATATTTCTATGGGAATAAATAAATAAATAAATAAATAAAAATCCAGCACTTCTGAGAGGCCTCTTAATAGTTTTATGCAGAAAAATATAGTGTTTCAAAAAAGAAAAAAAAAAGCTACTCATTCAACCAAACTTTAGGAAATATTTTTTCAAGTATACATGATATATGTGTCTGTATATATATATATATATATATATATATATATATATATATATATATATATATATATAAATTATATAAAAATTATAATAATAATAGTGAGTAATAGGACAAAAAAGCCTCAAACCTATATTGTGATAATCTGATATGTATCTACTAAGATTCACAACATTTAGGTTTTGCCAGCAAGTTATTATAAACATAGTTTTATTTTAACGTCACCAAAACCATATTATCAATCATAAGCTCGGGTTACTGTGTGTAAGTTTCAGATGTTTTTCCTGTGCTCATGTGTACGGTATTGTCTATCCACCTATTCACCTTTTTATTTCTCTGGGGACTTAGGGCACAAGGTAGGAGCACAAACACAGATCCAAACTACAAAGCAGAAATCGGACCACAATCCCTGCAGTACGAGGCAAACATCCCCACTGTGCCCCATGCACAACATTCTAACTTAAAAAAAATGACAAAATAAGATATCTAACTCAATGCCACCAATAACCAATTATATGAAATGCCTCATATTTCTATGCTTAGAACAAACCACTCATATTTGTATTAAGGTATAATTTACCACAATATCATTAAAAAATAAGTATTATTATGTTGAGCAAAGATTGCCAGTCAGCTCATACACATAAAATAAGGCAAACTATTTATAAAAAGCTTTGTGATTCTAATTTATATGTAAATACACATTGAAATAAGCAGACTTTAATAACCTAGATATATTTGAACTGTCAACTGCATGGGAAGGGATTGGCAGAGATTTAAAACAACACAACTTGTGTCTCTTACGAAGTAAAATTATTACTTATCAAATCCCTGCACTGAGAGCTGTATCATTAATATCTGACCTCCTTTAGAATTAGACATCTTTAAATAAGTGAAGTGCCTGCCCACAAAAAGTCCGCTCTCTGTTGTAGTCTTTTGAACATAACATGCATCATGATGAGGGGGTTGTAGGCAATATACAGTACACATGGGAAATCTCCATGTAAGAGGCAAGTAGGCACGTTTATACAAGATGAATTTACAGCTCATTTTTTGTTTCATAATTTTGGTCCTTGTTCCCTTTTAAACATCTTAATAACTCCACATTTTGATGAAATTGATTAGAGTAGCCAAGTCGCATCGCTAACCTGGTCCTCTTGGGATGAATTCAGTATGACCTCATTCCAGGCCTTGGCCTCCATCCCAGCTCATTGAGTGATTAACTAATCAATACAGAAAACCCTCCTTGTGTCTTGTAGAGTAGCTTTTGAGAGGACAAGTAGAACTGGAGCCAGGCTCTGCAGCTGTACTCTGTCAGGCTCCCAAGGAGGCAATTGTTGTTGACAAAAAGGCTAAAGCTATACAGGTATTGATTGGAGGCTTGTACTATGCCAATCTCCTGCTGTTATTACCTGAAGACACATCCGCCCTTCAGTTGACTGTAGCTCGCCTCATTTAAACCAGCACTGTAGGCCGAATTGCTGCTTTCCTAATAGCCAGAAAGCCTGAATCATTCCAGATGATTCAGATGAACACATGATGAGAACAACTGAAGGAGGGGTGAAGTTTTTCTTCATTTCTCTTAATATGATGACGGCTGTAAACTTGCACTAAAAGCCTTGGCTAGCCTGAAGTCTTTGTCCACGCATGAGTGTGAGTTTGGCTCTGGGTTAATCCTTCTGTAAGCAGTGAATACACTTCAAGCAAGAGAGTGCCGTATGGCCTAGGACATAAAACCACTTCAGCTCTTTCAGACAGCAGTTTGTGAATGGACTACTGCTTACTCAGCCACGTAATGCCTTTCTCTCTGAGGGCAAACACCCACTGCTTTTAGAAATGGTATAGAAGGGAGGGCTTTCCATTCAAACTGTGTTGGTCTCAGGCTAGATCTCACTATCTATTTCACTGCAGCTCTGTCTGTCCATCATTCTCTTTGTCTGTATCCATCCCTCTCTCCATCCCTCTCCACATCTTTTGGCGTCCCTTGGGGCCAAGGCTGCCATGACGTATTAATACAGACACTGATGACTGATCTCGCAGTGCTGCTTGAGACAGATGTCCTTATATGCTTTGAACGAACCACAGCAAAGACACTCTCTCATCTCTGATAATGCTCTCAGACCTCTACACCATCTGTAAATCATCTTAGCTTTTGCCTAACACGCAGCGCTGTGGTCCACTAAGCTCCACATCCAGACTGAACAAATCAAGAATCAGCTCTGCTGTCTTTCTATAGACTAAATTATATTTCTATAGCTTTGTGTAGGACAAACCCTAGATTGTTCACAGTGCCTGTGGTTCAGGGTCTCTCCAACTCTAAATGAGCAAGATTTCCTTAGCGTAACTGCGGAAAGTGCTCGAAACGTGGCCACATCACCACAACACTTGCTCAAGCCTGCATCTTACTCCCACTATTTCAGCTTTCAGATGGTTATGCTCAAACGAGTGAAAGAACCTGGTTTACATTAAGGTACCACAAGAAAAGAAAAACCTTTCAGCATTAAAATGGAATTCTTACATTTACTCAGACATACAGAACAGATGAATGACACACATTCATTACGCAGCTGCATGTAGATGGACAAATGATGCTGGCATTTAAGCTGCAGTATTAATTTCTTATTTTATGTGGTTTTATTTGTGCAGAATGAATCAACAGCAATAAGCTACAGTTATGCTCAACCTTTAATATACTTTAATACTTTAGAAATCCGGAATATTGGCTGATGAAGGAAAAGACAGAACTGTTGTGGGGTTGTATACAGAACTGTTGATGGTTCTCCTGGAAGACAACCAAAAGATTCAGGATTCTAGAACTGAAGATTGTTTTCTGCGTGTGGTCTCCATTATGATTAGTAGTGAGTAGTAATAAATGTCCTGGAATCTAGGACATTAAAGGGTTCTTTGGATTTTCTTTCTAGAAAAAAAAAATCTTTAAATCATTATACAGTAACTCTTAGAAAAAGATTCAAAACATGTTTTTTAAGAGCTCATTTATTGCATCTAGCATTTAATTAACGCCTATTATTTTGATGATAGTGGGGTTATCCAATATACCATCAGAACCCTGATTTGTTGCTTTAACTGACCCCTTTGATGGAACCCCCAAAGGCTTTATGTGGCTTCCTACAATTTCTCTTTCAGACAGTATAACCAAAGAACTTAAGGAAGCAATGATCCACTGGAGACCCAGACCCTTTTGCTGGTTCCAAATATGATGTGTCTAATGACTGTATGCAGCATAATGTTTTAAGCTGTGCAATTTTGTTATCAGGATACAGAGAGTCTACTCAAGTCAGGCAAGCACGGCTCCATGTGCAGGGTCTCATAGCTTATCCACAAATACTCTGCTCTGGTAATAAGTTTAAATCACCATGGTCTGTATGTAATAGTGTGTGTGTGTGTGTGTGTGTGTGTGTGTGTGTGTGTGTGTGTGTGTGTGTGTGTGTGTGTATGTGTGTGTATGTGTGTGTTTGTGTGTGTGTGTATGTGTGTGTGTTTGTGTGTGTGTGTATGTGTGTGTGTTTGTGTGTGTGTATGTGTGTGTGTGTGTGTGTGTGTCTAAGGTGTCCATACTGATCGGCTCAGATTCCAGTGACAGTGAGAAGTGCAGCTGTCAAACAAAGCCATGATGTTCTCTGCGATTAAATGTAACCCTAAGATTAGTAGTTTGACTGTTGAATCACTCACGAATTCATTTTTATACTTAATCTCATACTTGATACAAATTTTCACTAAAAAAACACAGTGAGATGTTTGACTGAACGGCAGCACACTAACATCCCACTCTGTGCCTTTGCATCACCAGGCACCAACGTGCGTTTTCACTTACATCCATTTCTCATTTCTGTCTGTGCTTTTTTCTGTCTTTCTTCTTGTTATTGGTGCTTTCTTTTGGCATCAAAAACAGATGAAATGGACATCAAACATCTCACTGTTGCGATATTATTGCATTCCTACTGTACCTGTTTTGAAGAAGGCGTCCGAGTCTGAGTCGTTTGGTCCTTCGTCGGCTGCTTCGGCAGAATTCATATCTACCCGCTTGGTTCTTTCACAACTCAAACGTAAGGTAAAGAGAATCCGGTAAGCAGTGCGCGTGTGCGTGCGTTAAAATCCCCGCATCTTGGCGTGATGGATGTGCGCGCGCTCCGGGCAGCGCTGATGGGGCACAAAGCGCAGAGGCTCCTCAGCTCTATTGTTTCCGACTCTGCCTTTCCTACAGCCTCCTCTGTTCTGCTCCCACAATGAGCCGGGATACACCGAGGAGATGGCTGGCGAATCCACCGCGACCGCCAATACACACTCAAATTGTGAATTTCTAATCAATTAAATGGTGTTTCGACCAGCCAGTAGACCAGGCAATAGATCAGCAAATAGATCAGCCAATAGATCAGCCAGTAGTTCAGCCAATAAACCAGCCAATAGCAATGAAGAAATGAGACCAAAGAGCGCGCGCGCGGATGCAGCACAGACCTGGTGATGTCACAAAAACACCACAATGTGTTTGGCTCGATTCCACTTTTTTTTTTAGCTGAAATGCAAACACTCGCGGTGGATGAACAAGCAAAATAGGATGAGGGGTGAGAAACTTTTTTTTTTTTATTGTCTCTTTTTACTTTTTTATTAATCTCGTAGCAACTGACCAGCAACAGATTTCTAGAATTCATTAAAAAAAAAAATCCATGATGGGGTGACTTTTAAAATATGTTTCGTCAGAGCAACGTTTTGTGAACAGGAGATTTATAGAAGAATTATAATGAAATAAATATAATGATGAATGACCAATCAGTGTATCCCAAAATTACCAGCGCGAATGAGTTATACAGAGTCTGTGGAATGGTGGTGTCTACTGCCCTCTAGTGAATCGCACCATCAGCACAACGATCTTACTTTTTTATTGATTTTTATATTATTATTATTAACTACACACACATACACACACACAGGAAACATACAAATTGCAAATATATGACAGTGTGAGACAAAAAAATATACAATAAGAATAAAAAGCACAAGATATACAATAAGTACACAAGAGATATATCCCTGTCACAGGACATTACTCATACACAGAACAGTATTGTATACATTAAGAAATGAGTGTTAATAACTGTATATAAGATGTAGAGTCCACACTAATCATTAAGAGCACATCTACTATTAACATTTTATACCTTCATATATAAAGACCTTTATACTTTCAGATAGACAATAACATTGGAACCTGACCCTAACCACAAACCTCTTCCTGTAATTTCTAACAAGACAGAGAAAACTTGAACAAGCTTGAATACTCCTTCAGGCAGAACATTTAAAGCTTCTTTATATTCTATGGTTTGTTGGCTGCCCTCTTCAATTCAGACCACATCTTACGACAGGGCTCAAATCTAGAGACAGAGATGTCCATCGCATGACACAGATTATTTGTTACTGAAACCATGTCTGTGTTTTATTTGAATTTGGGGGTATTATTTTGTTGAAAGTCCAATTCATAATTTCCCAATAGAAGCAACTAGGTTGTGGGCCAACATTTTCTTGTACTTTAAGGAATTCGTATTGCTATCCATCTTTACAAGACCTCATGGGTCTTTATTTATGACCACATTTTACATTTTCTGTACTGCTTATGCTACACAGGGTCATGCAAGGTCTGGCGACTATCACAGGTGACACGGGGACATGGAATAGGACACCCTGGATGGGTGTGCCAACCAATCACATGGCACAAAGACACACACAGACACACAGTCACACACAAACACACACACACACACAAACACACACACACAAACACACACAAACACACACGACAGACAATTTAAAGAAAATGCCAATCACTTTACAGTGTAGGTCTTTGAACAGGGAGGAAACCAAAGTACCCACAGGAAGCCCCTGAAGCACAGGGACATGCAACATGCAAACTCAAACTACACACATACAAAACACACACACGCAGGAATTTTAACTCTATCCCTGGTAAGCAAACATACTTAACACTAAGTTACTGTGCCCCCTAACTTGGAAGTGTAATTTGTATTGTCTTTGTGCACCTTATTGTGGTGAATTTACAACTGTTTTTGAATATTTTGAGTACGCAGAGAACAAATGATTTACAAATAGTAATGTAAATAATGTATGATATAAATTCATAATATTTTACAATCCACTACTTGGTGGTGCAGGCTATGAGACCTATATCTCCTTTACTAAAATACTTGCACCGGTCTACTCTCTATCACAGAAAAGACTGTACACGTGATTGTGAAAACCATTTCTGCAAATCTTTTGTTAACATTTTTGTCAATTAGGGTTTTATTCACAAAAACATTTTAGTTTTGAATTGTTTGTAATCAGTAAAATATTAAAAGCATATGTGCTTATTCAGTAAAATGCCTGTCATTCGGTTTCCGTCTCCTGCTGTTACCATGAGCACCAACGCACTCAAAGTTCTACGTGTGTGTTTTTGTGTGTATAGAGTTTTTGACCAGAAGGTGTATTGTTAATCAGCTATGGCACTTTGACCAGGCACAATGCCAGCTCCTCTCTCTGACTAGCAGGCCTCCTCAAACACACTACATATGGTTTAGCTATTTAACAGCCAAAAGCAGAGAGCCGTGTCAGACCTGTGCTAGGTGCATCAACCGTCAAGTAGAAATCAGAATATACATACATACATACATACATATATACATATACATATATATATATATATATATATATATATATATATATATATATATATTGCACAACACATTATAACTGCTGTTACGTAATGCCTCATATAACTGCTGCTATTAAATTAGGTGTTCATTCCTATATTTTTGCACATGTCCTGTGGAATGTACAATATGTACACTGGTTGGAGCTGTTTTGTGTATTGTCCTATAGTGTTTTGTATTGGTTTTTTGTCTTGCATAGTTTGCACCAGGTTGACAAAGATGCACTTTATGTGGCTAGGACTAACTTACAGGACTCCACAGCTCTGTGTTATTCTATGTAGCACCATTGTCCTGAAGAAACGTTGTCCCATTTCAGTATGTACTGCGTCAGCTATATATGGTTTAATTGACAATAAATTCTTGACTTGTCTTTATATATACATATACATATAGTGGGAGAGATAATTGAGAAAGTGGGTGTTCAGTCCAAGCTCTAGTCCTATGTGTTGCCTCAAATGCCCTGTGGGAAATGTTTTCTCCTCGTTCTCTTTGTGTTTGCCTTCATGAAGTCCTGAATTATCTTCCTGGCCTTGGTCCAACACCACTTGCTTTAGATAGAGGTTGCTGCAGGTCAGGAAGCTCAGTGTGGATGGTCGAACCTTCAGTCAGTTGTAATAAATTATATAAAGAATAAAGCACAACTAGATTTGTAAAGTTCGTCATGACAAACTTTGATGTTGGCTTTGACGATGCAAGTATTTGCAAAGGCCGGTGCTTTTTGGAGGCGAGTGGATAGAAAGCTAGGGTGCCAAAACATTTGGAGGTAAGTGGAGATGAGCATGTGACGTCATCCGAATACTCTTGAGGGAGTTCCACACATTGGGCTGAGTGTTTTGATATGTCACATGTCCATGTTGTGCTAATTATTGATTTTCACGTGATATCACGTGACGTCACGTGACATGATCAGAATACACGTGAGGCAGTTTCCCTCATTGTGCTGAGTGTTTTGATATATCACATGCCTACATTGTGCAAAATCTTTATTTTCACGTGACGTCACGTGACGTCATCAGAATACCCATGAGGAAGTTCCCCTAATTGCTCTGAGTGTTTTGATATGTCACATGTCCATGTTGTAAAAAGTTTTTGGATTCTGCATATTTTGGGGGCGGGGCTGCAGCACAACCGAAAGGCCAGTCAGTACACCAATTTAAACCTTTGTTCAGAGTATCACCCTAAAGCAGCTGGCCCAGTTTGGTGTAGATAGTTTGAAAGCTTGCCGAGTTATAAACCTCCAAACTTTAAAATGGGAGTCTATGGGAAAAAAGGCCACTTTGAGACCTGGTACCGAAAGTACCGGTACTCGGATCGCTTAGAAAAATAACAGCAACAAACTTCAGACCAGGATCTACAACATATCCGAATCTGGTGCATGTGGCTCGAAAGCTCTAGGCCGCATTAAATTTTATACATTTTTGTCTAAGCTTAAATAGGAAAACAGAATGTTTCCTAACATAATTAGGAAAAAATAAAAGTAACAACAACAAAAAAGCAATGATGATATTAGAACGGTCTACTGACATAAAGCTATCTGAACTAATCTGAAAATTAATCAATCCCTTCCATTTAACAGCAGAAACCCTTATCAAGGCCTACATTTATCTCATTTACATAAGCAAAGGTTAAGGGCCTTGCTCAAGGGCCAAGCAGTGGCAGCTTGGTGGTTCTGGGATTTAAACTCAAAACCATCTGATCAGGCAACCAATACCCAAACCACTAATCTACCATTGGTCTGAAGCCACACAACAGAGGATTAAACACTGGTTTCAATTTCCACTAATAATATCACTTGGATTCATTTTATCAGTCATAAATAGGAAAAAAGAGTATAAAATGTAATGCCCAGTGACTAAGTGGATATACATCCATTACACCTCTCATAATATAGTATGTTTAGGATTGTTAAACTAAGTAGGATTTCACTTAATTTACTAGTTGGAAGAACATGTGTGAGTCAGCATCATTCATATGTGTTAATATTAATAGGAATCAGTACTAAATTAAGTTTAATATACTATGCTTAAATTACATCATTTTACCATGACTGGACACTTCCTAAACAATCACTTACAGGGATTTCAGTTTATATATAAATACATTGTGAAAGCATTACTTCCAGTCCTGTATCCTAAAATCATAGGTAGAGAGTATGACACAGGTTAGCTGTGAGCTGAAATGTTATCATTGCCTCATTGCTTTCCTGTTTGCTTGAGCTGAATCCACTGATGGTCAAGTTAAGATTCCCCAAACTCTGTTTGCATGTCAGGACAAAATTGCCTACAAAGTATTTAGCAGTTTAAAAAACAACTTATTTCAGGCTTTTATAAATCATATCTTCACATAACCTTTAATCTGTACATACCAAAATAAAACATCAGATCAAAAAAAATGCCAGGTTTGATATATTACAGAAAAAGAATACAAAATGTATGAAATGTCTGTCTGATGATCCAAAAGCCATTTCCTTCCATTTTAATTCTATCATATGAAAAGAATGAAATAAATACATATATAAGATCATGTTATAATATTTTTTTACCATCCATCACCCAAATCACTGAACTATCTTGTCGTATCTGGTGTTTGGTTTGAAGCAGCACTCCCAAAGGCTGTTTACTCAAACTTTTCCTGTGGGTTGTATCTCAGGGATTCCACTGTTGTTATGCAGGAAGACGCCTATCCTCACTGATAATACTGTAGACAGTAGAGTTTATTGTGTTTGTTATTTTAATATAAAACAACATTATGGGATCCTTTTCCACATTCTTTTCCTCTTTAAAGACAAGGTAACATAACAGAAGGTGCAAATTTCTATTTTTACAGCCACAATATGCCTTTTGTCTTCCATTGCACATGTGAGCCTCTAGGTGGCGTGTCTAGACTGTTACTTTAGGAGAAGAAGGCTATCAGAAAATGTGCTCTTTCTTTCTTATTTGCTTGCTTTAATAACCATTAAGTCTACATGACTTCTTTTACATGTGTCACAAAGGTGTAGACATTGGACAGTTATTTTCAGGATAGATGGCCTGCAGTAGGTGAATTATAGAACCAGGGACTTAAATGGTGTGCATGGTTATATGTTTAAGCTGAGCACTACTACTACCACCTGAATGTACTTACAAAAGTTCACATTTACTGATGGGTATGCTGTTCAGTCTCATTTGTAAGTCTAGTCAATTAAACAGAGCAGAAATAAGCAGTAATTTTGTTAATTATTGATGCTACAATAAGAGCTCATGTTCAATTAATACTAAAATTAATCACAAATAATAATCAGCATACATACTTCTGCCTTTAAACTCACATGGAGCCATCATTCCACATGTTTTAAGCAGTCTATCTTCTTTATCTTCTTCTTGCTACACACCGAATTCAGAAACATATATAAGTATTTCATTAACTCAGTCTTTCTAAATGTTTTTGTTAAAGTAGGTAAAGATGCTTGGTTGACATAGATAAAGAATTTCCAATTGTACATACATACATGCATATCCTACATCTACGAGTCAAAGCATAAAATGTGTTTGGATCGAACATTCAAATGTCTCCTGCTAGGTCGTTAACATGTGTCATTACATGTAACTGGTTTGGCAAGCTGCTGTTAGTGGGATAGCTGTTTATCCATTTATTTACTTTTGCCAAAATATCTAGTTTGGTTTGAGCAATACTTTCCTTGGCCTGTGTTAGCTAGTCAACCTGATAAGTTTATTATTGTGATTTTCCATGTGCATCACTCTGAAAGCTGTGAAACAGCTATCACCACTTATCAGCTAGTAAAGGTTTGACCAGCACAGGCCATGTTTTGGGACTTGGAAGCTGGTGGATTTTTCAGCAGTCATTACTGGTAGCTAGTAGCCTACATGTGTTTGTTGACTTCTATCCAGACAGACTGTATATAAATATTGGTGTTGAGTGTCTGAAAATAATGTCTGATGCAGCCTCAGATCAGTGATAAGGAACCAGGGTCAGAAACCCGTATATTAGACCTAGTAATACTGGAAAATACATAGTGGAAAATACATAGTGAAAATACTGGAAAATAAATACAGGAAAATAAATACAGGAAAATAAATACTGGAAAATAATAAATACTGGAAAATAAATATTGGAAAATAAATACTGGAAAATAAATACACATTTCTATGATTTGTTAGAAATATTAGATTAGTATAATTTTGAAATTAAAAATATAATACAAATTAACATTTATTAAAAATTAAGAAATTGCATTATTTTTATGTATTAATTATTATTATTATTATTATTATTATTATTATTATTATTATTATTATTATTATTATTATTTCCCCCCGCATACTATATAACTTTATTGTATAAGGTTACTGAATTAGCCATTCACATTTTGGACCGCCGTATTAAGGACCGCCTGTTTTTCCGCATCTTCATCTCTCAGCCAATAAAATTCCTCGTCGCGTGTTACGTCACGATCCGTGACAGCGCGTTAACTCCAAACAGCAGCGTGCAGCTTCATAGAGACAGCGCAGAGTTTTACACTGAACACCACGGAGACTTTCTGCATCCGCCTCGGTGAGTACATGCGCACTTTACACTCCTACTCACTCACACAACAATGCACATTGTATTACAGTGAAGTATAATGGGACTCTAACCATGTGTTCAGATCAGTGTTCCTCTGTGTGTGTATGTGCGCGCGCGCACCATCACATGTGTTTGCCCTTAAGTGGGAGATCTGATCTGATCTGATCTTTTCTAGTGAAAAATATCTTCCTCATGTGACAAGAAGAGCAGGATATTAATTATGTGTGGATTTGAGGATCTACAATCATGGATAGAACTAGACCACCAGAGACTGCACCTTGGTGGTTTTAAGAAGGGATTGTTTTTGTTTTGTTTTGTTTGTTTGTTTGTTTGTTTGTTTGTCTGTCCTCTGGATACATATTACCTCTTGATAATGTGATGGCTCTATGCAAGTCCAATAGGTAGAGAAACGTCCACTCCAATACTGCCTGTTTAGAAGTTCTCACCTGATCTCACACACACACACACACACACACACACACACACACACACACACACACACACACACACACCATACACTTAATTATGTCCATTCTGTTTAAAGGATGATCAAGCGAGAAAAGAAGGATCAGCACACAGAGAAAGGGAGACTCTAAACTAAAATATTTAACTTACAAAAATTAAGAGTTTAAAGAAATTTAGGAAGCAATTGGAGGACTGAAAGTATAAAATAACAGGCATTAAATATGAATGAGCACTTGAGGTGGTCTACATTTGGCACTGTGGTATATGAGCTATGATGTGTGCCACACAAATGTTGATCCTGGTTCCAGCTCTTATTAATTATTGTGTGATTTGAATTGTATCAAATGTTTGCACTGTCATATGATTAACGCCTGGCCTGGATCATTGTACCAAATTCCAAGAAGCTGATGGTACATGCACAGAAAATCATGACTTTTAAAGTCCAGCATTGAAATGATTTTAAAAGCCTGTGCAACTCACAGGTGTAGTTTCTTCAGCAGCCACAGTTTCCCAGTTTCTGTCCAGGCCAGTGTGTCTCGTGCACAACTGCACCCCCTCGGCACAAATGAGACGTTTCCGACATCGATTTAGCTTGACCCTGAGATCCCTTTG
>NC_083467.1:15229001-15266501 GCF_030014155.1 Tachysurus vachellii | reverse complement strand
ATAGATTAGCTACTCGTGTCTGTGTGTGTTTGCACTAATATGTTTTTTGAATTGTCTTTTGTTTTGTTCAATGCTCTAAAATCTGGACAGGATTTGGTATGAAGCTGATTAAGAAATGATCCACTAAAGCATCCAGGAAATTTTAGATCTCAACTGGACAGTGTGAGTAATGTGTATTGGCATGTGTGTGTACGAAAGATATACAGATGACATCACTGTGCTGAGGTTATTACCCGCTGGTTTGGCATAGTGCTCACCTTGTCTGAAGGCTGTTATCTAACAGCACAGCGACACGGGGGTGAATGATCGCATGGTCATAGAAACCTGCAGGATAAGACAAGAGGCTGCATCTGACTGATCTGAGGATTTAAACGAGCGCATCGTAGAAAAGCAGTCGCGAGACAACAATATGTTAATAAGACCATGAAATGCACCAATAGGAGCTTACTGGAATGAGCACATTTCATACTATCAAATAAATCATTTGAACACACTGAATGGGAGCACTAGAGTGTCGCTTTGTGAGCAGGCTGACATGACAGTGTTGTACAGTTTCTCACAGCAAAGAGGAGCATACAAACATCTGACATACAATCTGATTTACATTAAACATGTTTCTGTTAAAGTCTAGCAAGAACTGTACCATAACTGTATATAGGAAGGAAAAATATGTATAATATGCATTGTTTATAATTAAATTCTAGGTTTTATGTGTTTTATGCTGTTTATCTGAGAAGACTACAGTTCTGAGTTATCTGATTATATGAAATTTTAATTATTGTCAGAATTTTATATCAAGTCAAGAAGCTTTTACTGTTATTTCATTACATAGTCAAATGAAACAACGTTCCTCCAGGACTACGGTGCGTGCTACATAGACACAGAGCTACATAAAATAACAAAAAAGCTAGGGATTATGTGCAAGCACGCAGTGCCAAATAAAGTGTACAAACAGTGCAAGATGATTTGAAATTTAGTCAAAATGGAATTGTCCAAATTGTTATAAGTCAGGCCTGAGAACGTTAATAAGCACATCCTTATTAACAGATCAAGTTAAACATACTAATTTGTTAAAGTATGGTGTAGTTTTAAATATCGCCATTTCTATAATCCTAAATGTACCTAATGGTGAACAGTGTCACTGTACATTATTCTTGTTTTCCATATACACTACTATACTGTAAGAAAGAAAAGTGTGTGTGTGTGTGTGCGAGAGAGTGTGTGTGTTGCACAGAATCATTGTTGACTCCTGCACTATGCTGAATGCTATAATCACAGAGAAACACACAACAGTGGAATACTGTATATAATAGTTTACAAACGTGCATGCATACACACAGACATGGCTATGTGTTTAAGGTTAAATGCTTGTTTTATACAGGCTAGGTGTTAAAGCCGTCGGATACACGTCTGCTCATCTATACACATGTCAGTTTTGGAAGCTCAGAGCCTCATAAATAATTCAGTAATAATTTACACTTTAATCTGAAACAGGTGTGCTTTCTGGTTAGATGTAATGTTTTTCTTGCAGACAAAGGTCTGTTTGTGAATCCACTCTCATTTGACAGGGTTAGCAAAGCTTTCATATTTGTCTAAGCAAACTTCCATAGAGAGCAAGAACTTTGCAGTAGCTTCTGGTTTACATCAGTCTACAGAGCGAGCTCATTCTTTAGTTGTTATAATAAATTTATGTTTAATGATCACCATGTCTCAGGTCCAGACTTGACCCAGTCAGTGAACGAGGAGAACCTGATGTTTTATACAGGGCTGTTTTAAATAAAAAATGATCTATTTCTTCTGCTTGAAAATATTTAATTCAAGTAAAAAAAAAAACAAAACAAAAAAAAAACATTGAGTAATTGCCTGAATTTTTTGTGGTTTTCGGGTCTGGTGTATTCATCTTTGCTCTTGTGTACAAAGCTTTTCTTCTATCTTAAAGAAAGAATGAAGTGCCTGGAAATATTTCTCAATATTTAGAGTTTTCTTAATTCCTGCAGATTGATTACACTGTCTGAATTACTTATTCATGCAGGATTCACCAAGCGATGAGTAAAACAGACTGAGGACAACATGAGGAGCTTGAAAGGGCTGATGCGGGTGCATTACTGTATGTGACTGAAAAACACACATATTGGCTCCAAATCGACTATGATACAACTTTTAAATGCTTTGCAATAGCAAGTAAATCTGGTAAACTGCAAACATTTCAGCTGTGTAATTGATTACAATTAAAATGACATCAAGAAGATTTAATACACTGTTTAAGACTAAATACTAACCTCTTTAGAGTACAGGTGCTAAGGGTTAGGCTGTAACCAGCTGTAAGGGATGCAGGACATGGGAATGTGTTGTGAAAAGAAACGAACAGCTCCTGATCATGCCTCATCTTGGAAAGATGGTGAGGGTGGAATTAGTTTACTTTATTCTCTTTAAATGATGTAAATGCACATAACACCAACAACAGATGGAATTCTGTTTCTCAGAGGCATCCTTTCTGCTCAGATCCACCCGAATTCCCAACAACTGAATGCTGCCACACTTCAGGATAATAAGCTGGACTAAAAGGAAGTAGCATGGTGGTGCAGCAGGTAGCATAATCGCCTCACAGCTACAGAATACCTGGTTTGATCCTGAGCTCAGGTTATTGTCTGTGGTGTTTCATCCCATCTCCCACGGACATGCCAATATTGGTGCAATAACCCTAAAGGGTGCAAGGGTGTGTGTCTAGTGTCCTGCGATGTACTAGGTGTGTTCCTGTCTTGCTCCATAGTAAAGGATGGTTCATGTTGGGTTTGGGTTGGGACACATTAGGTTTAGCCCTGCTGTTTATGACTGGGATATTAATCTCATCCTCCACATGGTGATGATGATGATGAACAGCATGCAAAACACATTCCAAAGTATAATGGAGTAATAATAAAACAGCTGAAGTTTACATTTTCGTGGCAAATAATGAGTCTGTGTGGATGCAGAGTCCAGACTTGTATGAGAGCTCCAACAGGAAATCTCGGTGTGTCTTCTTCGTTACTCCACTTAGTCCAAGTAAGAAAATATCACTTTCCACTTTAAAGTGGTTCGGAGTCTACAGTTATTATAGCTGTGTTTCTTTTATACTGTTTGTCACATCTGAAATAAGAAACAGCTATTCTTGTTATGACATTGAGTCATGTACACTGTAATGTGCTCTGGTAAAGTCTACACCTTCTTTCCTAAAAGCTTTCATGTTCTGTTACATAACCTGCTGTGATCCTAAAGGAAATTAACATGATAACTGAGAAATCATAGAGATCCATGAGCGAAAGAACTTGCTTTTGAAGCACAACCTAAACACTGTAATCTCCTTCAAAAAATTCCAGTACCAGCTTTTCACAGAAAATATTACTGCAGTGTCTGCTGTACACGTTCTTGTGTAAGATTACATATTAGATCAAGTGCATTCATAAAAACTTGAGATGCTCCTTGCAGGCAAACTAGTGTCTACTACTACTACTACTACTACTACTACTACTACAATAATGCTGTATCCAGTGCATCCAGGAAATGCTTATAACCTTATAAAGAAACTGATCGAACCATTTAGAAAAGCTTTCAAGCTCCACATAAAAGATAAATGTGAAGCGAGATGTGAAAAAATCATAATGGCAGAAGAAAGAACTTGAGATGTAGAGAGATAAATGGGAGAGGAAGAAGTGTTCTACATCAAATATCCAGCTGTATTTACACTATCCACGGAGAGCTCGGTAGCCGTCGCATTCCTCACGTGCATACTGTTCTCTGTACTGCTTTATGTTGTTTTTTGCTAATCAAGGTTAGAATCCTCAAAGCCACTAGGCCATGCTGAAGGAGTTACTGAGTACTAATGAGGGCTTTTCCAGCTTAGTGTGAAACATCCTCCTTTACCTCCTCACTTCTCAGTGAGGTCAAGCAAAGCATAAAGGAGCATTGGTGCTGGACATTCCTAAAGAGCTTCCCAAAGAGAATAAACGCCTGTGGTTTTAGTCTTCGTTGTATGTGTAGTTTATAAACGTCATTTATTTTTATATGCATTTTAAACAAGTGTGTTGTACACATTTTTAGTTTGGTTATATGGTGTTAATGCTCAGTTTACATACTAGAGCACTGTAATGACTTAAACAAAAGAGATGAGGCCCAGCATACAGTCAGCTCCAGAAGTATTCACGCCTTTAAAGGTGTGAACAACGAATAATGTATAAAATGAATTTTACACAAGGTGATTAAAAGATTCCATTCAAACTGAGGAAATAACTTTTTTCTTTAATAAATACATAAACAAATCTACAAAAAAAAACAGCCAAATAAATATAAATAATGGTAGTATCGTCTTTTAAAACATGGAAAATATTTGAATATATGAAAAATTTGGAAAGAAAGAATGCAAACATTTAATTATCGTAAGGGAAAATAAACACATTAAAAAAAAAAGGTAAAGTATTCTCTAGGAAATCTCCAAATGTGATTCAGAACCAGTGTTTTTAAATCTGGTGTATACTAAAAAGTTTACAAAAATATTCAGTGTAGTTTTAGGTATTCGCTGATGGGTGCCAATACTTATGGAAAGCCGCTTTAAGACCATGTGAAATAGTGCCACACAATTAAATGAACATGTAAAACAAAAGTATTGTCTGTATGTGATGCAGCAGAAGCAAGAAACTGTTGATCAAAAAGCTTTTTAAAAATGTTCTGTATATTGTGTTTTCTTGCTAATGTAGAAACCTGGGTGATTATAATTGTATGTTTTTTATATGCATACAGATTCTGACTGTAACCTTGAGATGGTTGGCTGACCTCCCAGAAACTTTTCATTTACTAGCAGAAATCTGGAAGTGCTCAGGTTTACTTGGGCATTAGATTAGTTTATTTTAATCACTTAGACAGAATCATATGACAGATTAACAGAAATGGCCTAAAGTCATTCTAGATAAAATGTGTAGCTAATTATTTATACTTATAGTTTGTTTATATTGATTTATCTAGCAGATGTTATTGACTTTCAGCCGAGATAAAATCTAAGGATAACGATGGCAGTGAATGAACTTGTTTAAGGCCCATCAGTGGCTTGGTGAACTTTTGATGACTATCACTGAAGAATATAGATGGAAAAACTTTTACGTTGCTAGCATATTCACTGTGATATTATTGGCTAAGAGAATTTGACTCCTTGTTGGAATTTATACAGTTGGCTAGTTGATCACTCTATAAGGATCAGAGATGTGTGTAGTATTGGGTTAAGGCTCACATGGATCAGAACTTTACACTGAACAATGTACATATATGGTTAGGATCTGTTCCTTTCATTTATGTGAATAAGAGGATGCATGGTCTTGTGAACAGTCTATGTAAGATTAGTCATCAGTCAGTGCCTTTGCTAGATCTACTGGTTAACATGTAGATCATGGGAAAACATTTAAAGATATCTAAATTTTAAACAAAAATTAAGCGAAATAAAGTCACCAGCTTAATTAATACAAAACATTTCACTGGGGCCTTTAACTTAATGTGTCACTTGTGTGGAATGTTGTTTTTTCCGAAATAATCTTTTAATAATCGCAGCTTGACAAGCTGAAACAAGCTGAATACGATAAGGTGTGTTACTTATCTGTTTTTACAAACTGCAGAATTAAACAGATGTGTTCATTTAAAGCCAGCTTCATGTTGGTAGTAAGTCTGAATATACGCTTGACATGTGAGACTACACAGAAATACTAGAATCAACATTACATAAAAATATCTTGTGTTTTATGTGGAATGGTGGTGTAGTGCGTTCTAAATCAGTCCTGAGGTTTGTATTCTTCTAGATGAATTGGTAAAACTAAATTATTCCAAGGACTGAATGTGTATGAATAAATGCCTTTTATTCATTTATACTCCAGTAGATCCATGACGTAACTCTGTTGTTTTTTATTTTACTTGCAGAAATATGGGAGATGTACAGCTGGTGACGAGTTCTCCCATGTCAAAGACCAGGCTGACATTGGTGAAGGTCTCTGTCCGTAACGAAGCTCCGATATTCACCCTTCCTCCCCGCAATGCCCGTGTTTCTCATGGAGGCACAGCTCGACTTGAGGGCAAGGTACAACTCCATTTAACCACCCACTTCACAATTCTAGCATTATTACTTATCATTCTAGTAAATCTGCTGCAGAGCCACTCTGAATTTGCTGCAAGGTAGCAATAATAAGAAAATGTTCTTCCTTCAATAGGATCCAAAAGTCTGAGTCCTCCAGAGTCTGTTTTATTGTATTACTAATAATAAAATGTCATAGCTCTTAACAAAATATGAATAATACTTGAATTAGATATGAAAACAATTCGAAGTTATCAAACGTGTATACAGAGTTCATATTGACACTAGCTTTCAAGCTGAAATGTGCTAAAATGTGAATAAACGAATACACTTGCCAGCTATTTCTGCTTTAAATTTAGTGTTCTACTTTTCTAATTCACAGCTAGTTAGATGTTTCTTGTGTGTGGTATCTGCCCAGGAATCCTGCAGTTTCAAATAACTCCTCTTTAATAAACCTGTGTTCACACATACAGTACAATGATTTTTATATATGAAAGTGCACTGTACGGTCTTCACTCTCACATGGAGTCGCTGCACCAAGTTGATTTAACTTTGCATACAGTTAAACTTTTCTCGACTTTGTCACGTGACTCGACACGCACACACCTAATCACTAAAGGTTGCTGTGGCCGTATGCATGAAAGTAGCATTAGATGTCGGATACAAAGTGTCTGAGCAGATGGAAGACACTTTCTGTGCGCTATCTATACAACTTTGTGTCTGTCTGTTCTTCTGTCTGTCTTTCTGTCAGCAGTACAGTGTATATACAAGTATATAACTTACAAAGGCATTATAACTAACTGACTGCAGCTCTGATAGAAGAATAAGGGACTTTTTCCAAATGGCACAGCCTTTCTATTTACAGAACTCTCTGTTTCATGTTTAATTGTATTGATTGATTAATTTTAAGTCACGCTATATATGATGTACTGATACAGCTATTTGGATTGTCTCTCATCACATATATCAGGGAATATATCCTCATCATCCACATGAATTAAAGAATCTCTCCATAATGATCAAGATAAAATGATTGTTCACTTTTTAATGTTTTGTGCGTGTCTGTAAAATCTTAAGACATTTTTAGTGTATTATATGGAGAAAGTTGGTTGTATGAGGTGCAGGATGAGGTGTATTTGGGACATAACGTTGCTGACTCCCTCTCACACTGTGTGGATAAACACAGAGGATATTGAAATAATAATAGCCGCTGTTGAAGCTGTCTGTGTGTACACACACCGACAGACAGAGAGAGAGAGAGAGACGGGGAGAGAGAGAGAGAGACGGGGAGAGAGAGAGAGAGACGGGGAGAGAGAGAGAGAGCCTGGGGGAGAGAGAGAGAGCCTGGGGGAGAGAGAGAGAGCCTGGGGGAGAGAGAGAGAGCCTGGGAGGGAGAGAGAGAGAGAGACGGGGGGGAGGGAGAGAGAGAGAGACGGGGAGGGAGAGAGAGAGAGAGAGACGGGGAGAGAGAGAGACGGGGAGAGAGAGGGAGAGAGAGAGAGAGAAAGAGATGAGATGAGGGAGAGCGAGAGTGAGACGAGAGCGAGAGTGAGACGAGAGCGAGAGTGAGACGAGAGAGAGAGATGGGGAGAGAGAGAGAAAGAGATGAGGGAGAGAGAGTGAGACGAGAAAGAGAGAGTGAGACGAGAAAGAGAGAGTGAGACGAGAAAGAGAGAGTGAGACGAGAAAGAGAGTGAGACGAGAAAGAGAGAGTGAGAAGAGAGTGAGGAGAGAGTGAGAGTGAGAGAGAGGAGAGAGAGAGAGGAGAGAGTGAGAGAGAGGAGAGAGTGAGAGAGAGGAGAGAGTGAGAGAGAGGAGAGAGTGAGAGAGAGAGAGAGAGAGAGAGAGAGAGAGAGAGAGAGAGTGAGACGAGAGAGAGAGAGTGAGACGAGAGAGTGAGACGAGACGAGAGAGAGAGAGGGAGAGAGACAGACACACAAACATTCAGTGGGAGCTGAGTGTAAAGGGTGAGAGACCTGGACTTCTATTGTCTTCACTTCTCAGACATTTTGTCAACAAGCATCCAGAGAGAAAGCTTTAGAGGCAGACACAGAGCTTACACTGCAGGAGATGCTGGCAAAACTTGTTGCTTTAACAGCGTTAAAGGGCACAAAGTCTGGTGGGAATCAAAAACAGAATCACAAAGCACTACGGAAAAGTATTGTTTTTATAGCAGCACATAAATGTTTCACCTCTTGTTTCTCTTTCCACACTTTTCATTAAAGCACCAGACCATTTTGTTGATTTATTTTCTGAAAACAGCACAATATGATGAATTATATATATGTATATGAATAATGAAAGAGAAGGTGACATTAGTGTCATTAATGTTGTGCAACATCTGCAAGGTAAACTAATTCCTGTTACATTATCTTATAGCAGCTATGAACAGTCACATCCTCTTTTATCCCTTGCTCTCTGTCTCTTGAGGTTAATAAGACAAAAAACACACTTTTCAAACTGGAAGAAACTCATAGCTGACAAACTGGAAAGCTCAAAGTCCTAATCTGAGTGTTCACCAGAAACAAAATTACTTACAGAAACTACTTCTTGCTATCTCTGAACTCTGTCAACAACAGTTTTGAAAAATACTATGATATTATATTATATGTGTAAACTTAAAATGTGTATGTGCACTGGAACTATATTAAATAACAAAAAGAGAAGTTTCAGAATAGTTCTATTCCCCCACTGTATTTTATAGATATATTATGATATATATTTTATAGATATATTATGGCATTTTTGGATGAATTTGCACAAATGATATCATGTGAAAAATTGTAAGGTAAGAGCCAAAGTCTAGGCCATACTCCGTTGTCTGGCAATGAATAAGCAGACACTGCTGCTAAGGAAGCCCTTCAAATATGAATTATATATTGTTAAATCCCAATAGTATACTTGGGAATGGGACCTGTGTGTGCGTTGGTGTGTGTGCATTGGTGGGTGTGTGTGTATTGGTGGGTGTGTGTATCGGAGGGTGCGGGAGAGTGTGTGTGTGTATCGGAGGGTGCGGGAGAGTGTGTGTGTGTGTGTATCGGAGGGTGCGGGAGAGTGTGTGTGTGTGTGTATCGGAGGGTGCGGGAGAGTGTGTGTGTGTGTGTGTATCGGAGGGTGCGGGAGAGTGTGTGTGTGTGTGTATCGGAGGGTGCGGGAGAGTGTGTGTGTGTGTGTGTGTGTGTATCGGAGGGTGCGGGAGAGTGTGTGTGTGTGCATCGGAGGGTGCGGGAGAGTGTGTGTGTGTGTGTGTATCGGAGGGTGCGGGAGAGTGTGTGTGTGTGTGTGTGTGTGTATCGGAGGGTGTGGGAGAGTGTGTGTGTGTGTGTATCGGAGGGTGTGGGAGAGTGTGTGTGTGTGTGTGTGTGTATCGGAGGGTGCGGGAGAGTGTGTGTGTGTGTGTATCGGAGGGTGCGGGAGAGTGTGTGTGTGTGTGTATCGGAGGGTGCGGGAGAGTGTGTGTGTGTATCAAAGGGTGCGGGAGAGTGTGTGTGTGTGTGTGTATCGGAGGGTGTGGGAGAGTGTGTGTGTGTGTGTGTGTGTGTATCGGAGGGTGCAGGAGAGTGTGTGTGTGTGTGTGTGTGTGTGTGTGTGTGTGTGTGTGTGTGTGTGTGTGTGTGTGAATTATGAATTATATATTGTTAAATCCCAATAGTATACTTGGGAATGGGAACTGTGTGTGCGTTGGTGTGTGTGCATTGGTGGGTGTGTGTGTGTATTGGTGGGTGTGTGTATCGGAGGGTGCGGGAGAGTGTGTGTGTGTGTGTATCGGAGGGTGCGGGAGAGTGTGTGTGTGTATCGGAGGGTGCGGGAGAGTGTGTGTGTGTGTGTGTATCGGAGGGTGCGGGAGAGTGTGTGTGTGTGTATCGGAGGGTGCGGGAGAGTGTGTGTGTGTGTGCATCGGAGGGTGCGGGAGAGTGTGTGTGTGTGTATCGGAGGGTGCGGGAGAGTGTGTGTGTGTGTGTGTGTGTATCGGAGGGTGTGGGAGAGTGTGTGTGTGTGTGTGTGTGTGTGTGTGAATTATGAATTATATATTGTTAAATCCCAATAGTATACTTGGGAATGGGACCTGTGTGTGCGTTGGTGTGTGTGCATTGGTGGGTGTGTGTGTGTATTGGTGGGTGTGTGTATCGGAGGGTGCGGGAGAGTGTGTGTGTGTGTGTATCGGAGGGTGCGGGAGAGTGTGTGTGTGTATCGGAGGGTGCGGGAGAGTGTGTGTGTGTGTGTATCGGAGGGTGCGGGAGAGTGTGTGTGTGTGTGTGTGTATCGGAGGGTGCGGGAGAGTGTGTGTGTGTGTGCATCGGAGGGTGCGGGAGAGTGTGTGTGTGTGTATCGGAGGGTGCGGGAGAGTGTGTGTGTGTGTGTGTGTATCGGAGGGTGTGGGAGAGTGTGTGTGTGTGTGTGTATCGGAGGGTGCGGGAGAGTGTGTGTGTGTGTATCGGAGGGTGCGGGAGAGTGTGTGTGTGTGTGTATCGGAGGGTGCGGGAGAGTGTGTGTGTGTGTGTATCGGAGGGTGCGGGAGAGTGTGTGTGTGTGTGTGTATCGGAGGGTGCGGGAGAGTGTGTGTGTGTGTGTGTATCGGAGGGTGTGGGAGAGTGTGTGTGTGTGTGTGTGTGTATCGGAGGGTGCGGGTGTGTGTGTGTGTGTGTGTGTGTGTGTGTGTGTGTATCGGAGGGTGCAGGAGAGTGTGTGTGTGTGTGTGTATCGGAGGGTGCAGGAGAGTGTGTGTGTGTGTGTGTATCGGAGGGTGCGGGAGAGTGTGTGTGTGTGTGTGTGTGTGTGTGTGTGTGTGTATCGGAGGGTGCGGGAGAGTGTGTGTGTATCGGAGGGTGCGGGAGAGTGTGTGTGTATCGGAGGGTGCGGGAGAGTGTGTGTGTATCGGAGGGTGCGGGAGAGTGTGTGTGTATCGGAGGGTGCGGGAGAGTGTGTGTGTATCGGAGGGTGCGGGAGAGTGTGTGTGTATCGGAGGGTGCGGGAGAGTGTGTGTGTATCGGAGGGTGCGGGAGAGTGTGTGTGTATCGGAGGGTGCGGGAGAGTGTGTGTGTGTGTGTGTGTGTGTGTTTGAGTGCACGAATGCGTGTATGAGTGCATGAGTGTGTATGTGTGTGTATCGGAGTGTGTGTATATCAGAGTGCGTTTCCGTGTGTGTGTGTGTTTGTGTGAGAGTGTATCGGAATGCGTGAGTGTGTGTGTTTGTGTGAGAGTGTATGAGTGTGCACGTGGGAGTGTGTGTTTATATAATGTTGTATTGGCATATTGAACACTCAAACTTACACATACATTACCGCTTAATGGTGCAGAACCTCCCTCATGTCATTAATGTAAAACAATAACTAGGTATATAGTGAAGTCCTGTTTTTAACAATACTAGACAGTGATTTTACTTCTGAAAATGTTTACTGAAATGTTTCACCACCAAAAGGTCATAGACTTCTTATTGAATATTAAACTGAAGGACGATATATAGTCAATGTTGAAAAAGATTTCACATATACTAATACAGGAAGAATTTACAGAATGTCCTGTTTCTCTTCTTCATTTCTTTTTGTTTCTTTTGTTCATTTACACTCGAGTCATTTCTAAAAGAGCACAACAGTTGTTCATCATCTGGCCTTTCTATAAGCCTGAGATGGCACAGATGGTACTAGAAGCTACTGCTGGTCTTTTATTCTCAGATGGCAGAAGCTTTTTCTTTAGGGAACAGATAGGAAAGATCCCAGATAAAAGGGAGACATGTCCTGATAGACATGTGTACTCAGCTCTGCTTTCACTTAAAGTTCTCTTTGAAGGAGATTGTTACTACAGGGCTGTGCGCTTGTGAAGTAGAAGACAATCTATCTTTTTTTTTTTTTTTTTTTTTTATATCAGTCCTTAATAACTAATACAGGAGTCTACTAATGTTATACTTTTTATTCAAGGTCTCTTAACTCTTTCAAGAAAGACGGTATGTTTAGGAAATCCTCATATGCTCGGAAATTAATTCTACCTAAACGTCCTATTTACACACACTTTTATACATTTTTGTACTTTATACATTTTCTACAACTTGTGAAATATGTATTAGCAGTCTCTGATATTCTGATGCGCTTGCAACTTTTCAAAATTACCACAAATCTTTCACAGATTTGGGACAAGACACATTGTGTGACATTGTCACACTGCACATTTTGCTAAAATTCCCTCTGGTTCATGTTCGTCAAAAATGAGTCCATCTATAATACAAAGTAACCGTGTGTTCTAGTCAGCCTAGGAAGTTTGTATTTTACAAGTTAAGAAGTCTTAATTATGATGTCAGGTGAATTGATGTCCTTTTGGTTGGAGCAAGATGAAGGTGTATTACAAAAAAAAAATACAGCAAGGATTTTTAACTCTACTTCTTGAAAACAAAGAATAAATGTATAAACGAATAAACGCAACTGCTATTGTATGTAAATGTTATGTTGTATTTGAAATACAGTGCTTGTACTTGCTCCAGATGAGTAAACATTCAATTTACATTACTACATAATTTGCATCTATTGATTCCACCATGTTTTCTGACTGAAATGTCCTCACTCTGAAACTTGAAGCTCAAAGAAAATCCAGAATTTAACACTAGTTATTACGACAAGTCATAAAATCGTGGTTGATAAATATAATTATTTTTTCAATTTGTCATTATTGTGTTTTTATAACTAATTGGTACCTTGCGTTATGATCACAGCTTCTAATATTCTCTGTTGATCACAGCTAATTGGCCCAACATCCTCAGTGTACATTAGACTCTACACACTGGGAGATCC
Source organism: Tachysurus vachellii (assembly GCF_030014155.1). Lineage (NCBI taxonomy): Eukaryota > Metazoa > Chordata > Actinopteri > Siluriformes > Bagridae > Tachysurus > Tachysurus vachellii. The sequence continues at coordinate 15,253,637 of NC_083467.1, read as the reverse complement.
CATGCATGCTGACTTCAGATCTCTTCACATGAAACATTTTCTTGTTATTAAAGAATTAGATTTACACTGACCATGGAGCATTCCGTTGTTTTTAAAAGAAAGTGCTCATGTTGTTTTATTGCAAGTAAGTGTGTCTGTCAATGCTCTGTATCTCAGGGCCTTTCTGTTCTGTTATAAATGTTAGCTTTCCATGCAAAAGGAAACCTACCATAAATGCTACAGCTGCAGACGAGCAATTCATAACTGTTGTCTGGTAGATGGAAAGTTGGAGAGGACATTAAGCAGACAGACCGTTTCAGGCCTAGTTTTTGTTTTGCTCCATCAGTAGTTCGGACAAATTCGATATCATTTTCAGGTTTAGAAAGTGAGCCGTGTCAACGACTACTCCCAGCAGACAGTCTTGGGCTGTAAATCTGACCAAAAACAACACTGAAGAATCCAGAGGCTTCTTTTTTAAAAAAGTTCCTCAACTCCTGCTGTTGTGCAGTTTTGCAGATGGACTGAGAAAACACCCCACTGTACCTCTCACTGGCAGGAGTTCCTGTGTAATCAGTCAGCTTGACAGTTGCTGAAGCAGCATTGCTCAGTGTTACATCAGTATTATCCAGCCTAAAATGATGAAGCTCACTGCAGACTAACGCCTGGTTCCAATGTTAGTAGATTTCTGATGTGCTGTCATTTTGACAGCAAATTGTGAGTGTCTTGAGAGCATTTATAGCCAAGGATTGTGTGAAAATGTAAAATAGTGTAGGCCTGGTAAACATTAGACTTCATGTGCTACTCCTTCTGAAAGACGGGTCTGAGAAGTCCTGAAAGAGATTAAAATACTTCAGCATTGTGGCTCTTGCTTTCCTGCTGTCCTCCTGTTTTTATTTTTCTTTTCTTCAAATGATTCCCAGCCCAAATCATCCATTTATTCTGTTTGCTTTGATCAGAAGCAAGCCAGATGTCTGTTTCAAAGCCATAGTTTTATTCTAACTTTTACAAAGAGATTGTTTTGGGAAGGAATTCCTCCACAGGACAAATCTGAATGGATCAATCTTCATATATATGTGTGTGTGTGTGTGTGTGTGTGTGTTTTTTTAAATCAGATATTTTATAATGTAGTATTACAAACTATAAAATACATTTATAATAAAATCCTCCACCAAATCCTCTTGCTGCTACCTGATTATGTTTGGCTTGTCACTTTCATGGCGGTTCACCCAATATGATTTCTAAAGAGGGTTTACCTCTAGAATAGTGCAACTAATAAAAAAATCACGCACTTGCGCCTGCACACACACACACACACACACACACACTACACTTTCTTTTTCTTGTTTTTTCTTTTTTTTTTTTTTTTGGCTGATTTATAGGGGAGAATTCAGAGCTGTTCCATAGATGCCACATGTTAGACTGTGCTCTAGCACTCTGACACATGCAGACCGATACACTTGATCTCTGTTTCTACACTAACATGTATGATTTCCAGTGAGGCAAGGGAGGGAGAAAAAAGATTGACAGACTGAAAAAGAATGGCTCACGGATACCATGTACCACGAATACAATGTACTAAGATTAGTTACTTAAAGGAAATGTTGTGAATTTCCTCACAGCTTCCAATCCTTTATATCATACTGCAACTCACTATGACCACTGTAAAAATCTCATGTTCGTCACCATATCCTGCATCTTGCATAAAACAACTCGACCAAAATAACAGTAAAATAGGAAAAAGATTCTGAAAGCAACAGAATCTCATGTTGCTCAATAACAAAAACTGATTCAAGACTATACAGATAAAGCATCCAGTGAAAAAGTGAAGCTTTAAAATGATCACAGCTTTTCACAAGAATGTTACAGTAGCGTTCTTTGGCAGGCTTTGCTTTAAAAAGAACATGCTGGAGGTGAATTTAGATATTTTCCACATATTTTTATTTCCTCATGATGGCCAGCATTGGACTACAATGGCTGTATTATCTGGGCTATTTACCATGCATCAATTAGTTCTGGCAGGCTGAGTCTCTCCTGAGCTTGGTTTATATACAGTCTGCATGGAGCTTTTATGCACATTCGCACTGTGTCCTTGTGAGTTTCTGCCAGGGTTTCCTCACAAAGCCCAAAGTCATGCTAGGAGGTGGATTACCCCAAGTTGTTAATGTGTGTGTGTGTGTGTGTGTGTGTGTGTGTGTGTGTGTGTGTGTGTGTGTGTGTGTGTGTGTGTGTGTGTGTGTGTGTGTGTGCGTGCATGGTGCCCTGACATCATGCACGCATCTCTATTCTGAGTGCATTTCCACCTCATGCCCAGTGCAACTCATGCCCAGAGTGGGGTTGAGGTGAGTGAGTGGAGTTGAGGTTATTGAGTTAGTAGTTTGAGGTGAGCAAGTGAGGTGAGTGGAGTTGAGGTGAATAAAGGAGGTGAGTGAATGGAGTTGAGGTGAATAAAGGAGGTGAGTGAATGGAGTTGAGGTGAATAAAGGAGGTGAGTGAATGGAGTTGAGGTGAATAAAGGAGGTGAGTGAATGGAGTTGAGGTGAATAAAGAAGGTGAGTGAATGGAGTTGAGTTATTGAGTGAATGGTTTGAGTTGAGGTGAGAGTGGTTTGAGATGAGGTTAATGAGAGAGTGTTGTGAGATGAGGTTAATGAGAGAGTGTTGTGAGATGAGGTTAATGAGAGAGTGTTGTGAGATGAGGTTAATGAGAGAGTGTTGTGAGATGAGGTTAATGAGAGAGTGTTGTGAGTATACATATGTATTTCAGGTTTTGCACCTTTTAAATATTTGTTAATGACACATACCTATTGAGGCCAGTTATAATCAAGGCCCACTTTCTCCAAATATTAGGAAATCCATTTGGGAGAACTACTAATTTATTAAGCATGAAAACTAATCTCACTAATCACTTGCTGGAGCAGCATGTCTTAGTCTTACATAAGTATTATCCAGTCTAAAATGTATCTTACATAAGTATTATCCAGTCTAAAATGTCCTATCGGGTTAATAGGATATTGATAGTGTTTGTGGCCAAAGCCAATGGGAGTTTGAAATTGGTTACTGGAGTGTAGTATGAAATTGGAAGGAGTAAATAGGATTAGGCTAGCTGTCTCCTGTGCTACTTTCTGATAGACTGGTAAGAAAATAAGACCTGATAGAGATTAAAATACCTTGGTCATGTTTTTAATTTTATTAAGCTGCCTGTTGTCTGCCTTGGCTGTCTTGTTTGAGTCCTTCTCCATATACTGTTTATGGTCTCATATTCCAGAAAAATATTTGAATGACAGTGTGAATACAGTTCATGTGTTGTTTCATGCTTGAGTGTCACATAGCCTTCATGGCCCATTATTAATTTAGGCCATTATTCCAATTTTAAGGAATTCTTCTGTCTGACTAAGTGAGAAGATATGAGAGATTTTCACTTCATTTGTCCTCCTGTCCTGACATGTCCTCTCCTTCTCTCTTCTTAGTTGTTTGTTCCAGACCAGCTAAAAGCAGTAACAGGTTATATAACATGTAGCTCTAGTATGGAGACTATATGGAGAAGTGTTGCTGTAAGAAATACTGCAAGGTATGCTTTTTGGAAAAGGAAAAAACCTTACAGGATAGGAGCTTATTGGAAGCATATGTGTGGGATTTCATTCTTCTCTCCTCTCCCTTCCTCTCTTCTCCTCACTTCTAGTTTATTTGGATTGGATTTGAATGTAAATCTCAATTGGATATGAATTATTTAGGTTTATTCCAGTCCAGATTGTTACCACTTAGGTCTTTGCCATTTTACCGTGTGGAACCTGATCATCTAAGAGAGTGCTGTTTGTCTGTCTCTGAGACCGTGGACGCGCATTCTATCAATTATAGGGCAAATGTTTTTACAATTGAAGTTCTTGGCAGCCACAGATGCTATCAATTAATTCCACTTGGCACATAATGCATAACAAATTCTCTCTACATTTTATATTTGAACCTAGTCTCCAGGCAGAAGACCTCTGACCCTGTACTAGCAGACAAGATATTGTTTATACCAGATTTTTTCATTGAGTTTTTTTTCCATCAGCAATGAGACCAATTGCAAGAAATTGATTGTTTTATAGATGCATGAATGAGTTATAAGTTAATTGTTCTAATGTCATCTACACTGTGTCTTTTTCACTATTGTTGCCCTACTCTGAAACACATTAAAATGTGTAAATATGCCACTCCTCATTCCCATTTATATGAAACATTTGATTGTCCGAATAATCTCTAATGATCTATTAAATAAGGAATATAACACAATGGAGCATGTTGTTATGAGAAAATAATCCGTAAAGGAATGCTGTATTGTGACATGAAAGCATGATCCAAATTGGTTTTTTTTTCCTTCTGATATGATAAAAAAAACTTTTTTTAATTTTTAATAGTTTTTTTTCTTTTGACTAATAGTTTATTTTTAACTATTTTTAATAGTTTTTTTTTTTTTTTAATAATTTTTTAAGACCATGTACTTTTTAGCTATTTATTATTATTTATTATTTATTTAGCTATATTTTATGTTGTGGAACTTCTGACTTCTGCAGAATAAGTTTGTTGGTTTTATCATTTATAATATTGCTGCTAATAATAACAGCCTTAAACCTCCTTCAGAAGCATTTCTTTTTTCCCTCTGTATTGAAATTAAGATTTAATGTAAAAAAATGTCATGTTAGCAAGAATCTGCAAAGCTTGAAGCCTTCTGTCTTGAAGACTTTCCTGTGGTGGAAAACGTAAACAACTTTACCTCTCCTTCCAAAAATGCTAAATAAACAATTTCACAGTCACAGAAAACGCAAAGATCAGTTGTATAAATAACATCCAGAAAGAATCTAACTCTTTCATAGTTTATGTGCATACATTTGTCATACATTAGCGTAAAGCATCAGTTACAACCTCATTTTGAAACATAAAAGCCATTTTTTCTTTAGTTTTACATTTTTCATTCAGAAAATTTTCAGCAATTGACTGTGTGGGTTTGTCTTTTATATCTCCTGATGCATTGCTTCTCTTTGGCTTCCTCTGCACTTGCAGCCTTGTCTCTTTTGACAACAATAGTTTTCTGCCTGCTCTCTCCCTCAGTCCAAAGCATTGCTTCTGCCTGGTTGTGTGAAAGAAAAATGGAAGGAAGAAAGGTCTTTATGTAAACAAGTCTATGTTTTTTTCTTTTCTTTTTTTTTCTTTTTTTTGAGTGCAGCAGGATTCTTGAGGTACAGCGTTTCTTGACCACACTCAAGGTCTTAGTCTGAGCTAGGTCCAGAGAAAGAAAGGGCAGAGCCGTAAAGCGAGCACGCTGAGGAAATACAACTGCCACTATGTTTTAATAAAGAGTTCAGCCTAATATTGCTATTTTTGGGCAAATCGTTTTGGAGAACCTGGGCCTGGCTCAGTGAGGTAACGAGTGATCCGGTTCAAAAGAGGACATTTTTATATGCTCTTGTCTGGGTAAGAAAACAGAAAGTTTTACTTTATGCAACAATGTCTTATTTTTTTCTTTTCTTTAAACATTTTTGTGGGATTTTGAAGGCCATCTGGTATCATTCTGTTGTCTACAAGCTGTCGAGCCATATTCATTTGTATTTTCGATCTGAAATTCGTAGCAGCTGGAGTCATGCTTTGTACTTCTGTCTGTCTTCAGTCACTTGTTGGAAGTGAGCCTGTGTTATGAGTGTATTGGTTTTCCAAAGTGAGTAAAGCAGTTTCTGCTTGCATGCATTTCATGGTACACTTTCAGAAACTGAATGTTGGTCCAATATCCAGGGCTGCCACGAGATGACATTTCACATGCCATGAGTAGAAAGACTAGGAAGGAGATTGTTCATCCTATTAGCTGTGGCTAACTGATTTGAAATGCTTGCTAGAGTTCAGATACATGCAGGATTGAGCTTAGGGAAGTGACTTAAATCTAATGTGAATGATTTCTATACTTTTACTCATGCTAAAGACTTATAAGGCAACAGAATTAGTACTGCTCACTTTTTCTATGTTTAAGTGAACAACCGGGAAGACAACAAAAGTGCTTGGGTCACATGCAGAAGATTTTTGGGAAGCCAGAAGATTTTTATTGGAATTGTTCAGAATTACTGGCATGTTTGGGGATTATACAAGGATACAAAATGGTGAAATGAAGGAAAGTAATTAGAGACTTTGCTGATGGGAATGTATTTGGAGGACAGAGTGTCTCACTAGCATCAGCACACGCAGGAATCAGGAAACTGAGTGGGAAGTGGAGACAGAGAACTCTCCCTCAGAGAGTGTGCTTATGTTGATAATGACTAACATGGTGGTTAATGATGAAGGCTGCTCTTATCATTGTTATCAGAGTGGAACTGAGCCTGTGTATTGTGCCCTTGGCCAGTTTGGGCTGAAAGCTGATTATGTTTGTGGCAGTGCTGTCTTTCCAACTGCTCTGTTTTAATTATGGCCCTCACATACCGGCTGTTCACACACCCAACAGCTTCCTGTGGCTGAACTGTAATCCATAGTCTCATACGGGAACAAGCCTTTTTTTTCTGTTACAGTTAATGATTATTTGATAATGTCCATTATTTTGTTTTGCACTGTTTTGTAATTCAATATCTTTTGATATGTTTTGGCTTAAGGCTGTGTGTGTGTTTTTGTGTGTTTGTGTGTATTGACTGTTTCTTTGTTTCCAAAGGTTCGTGGTTCTCCAGAACCACAGGTGTGTTGGTTCAGGAATGGGAAAGCTGTGATCGCTGGAGGTCGATACTCCATGGAACAGAGTGCACGTGGAACCTTCAGTCTGGTGGTTGAAGGAGTCCAGAAAGATGATGCAGGGCGTTACACTTGCGAGGCTGTAAATGATGCAGGAACTCGACAGATTACTGTAGACATCATCGTGGAAGGTACGGTACTGACTTAATTTGAAAAACCTCTGATGCTCATTTGAATTACAAGGCAGTCGGAATCTCATGGCATGCTTTTTTTTTCCTTTTTTTTAAGGTTACTCAACCTAGACTAATGAAGTCAACTTACATTTTTACATTTACTTTTACATTTACATTATTTATCACTTTTTCCCCCAGAGCAACATACAGAAGTGGTTTGTAGTTGCCATCAAATACATTCTCTTGCTAGTTCAATAAGTCATGCTAAAACCCTGTTAAAGAGAGAAAATTAAGGGATTTTTCACCTCTTTTATGACTTTAACAGCACTAAATGCTAACATTTAGTTTCGTTTACTAAAGCTAGACATTGATGCTGCTTTGATGAGCTGATGTATGTGACTATTGTTTTGGATATACAATAGCCATCCATACCATCAAGGAATCCCTGAGTGTTTTCCAAGAACAGTCAAACTAATGAATTTCCACACTAAGTCAGGCGAAGCATTATTGGCCAGAGTCCCAAGCTTTATTCATTTTATTTTAACTGAAGAAGACCTGATGACAGAACATATCCTTCTCTAGCTTTTCACTATGCTACATGACTCTGCACTATATACAAAAAAAAAAAAAAATAATGAGCAACAGGATATCTGATAACTCTTTACTCAAAGCTTAGGGCTACTACATGCTTTGCCTTAACTGACCCCACAATATTTGCATACCTCAAAGTCAAGGAACACAAATATTCAGAAATTTAGCTTCACAAATTCCAATCCTTGTGCATGTGGTATTCAGTACCGATGTCTCATTTCTGTCACTGATGACAAATTAACCAGCAGACCATAATTACAGAAGAAAATTGTCGAAAGGAAATGGCAGATTTGCAAAACCAACATCTCTGCCTGTCCTGCTTGAGTACTTGGAGCATTCTTGTTCTTCCACTGAGATCTTTCTTGTTCTTTCACATACTGCACTTCTGTATTCACATTCACATTCCAGCACAAATAGTCCAGCAGCTGTGTCTGTGCATCTGCTGCTCTTCATCCTGACTTTACATTAGGCATGAAATAGAGGCATGGCACTTCAGTCTATATCCTGCATCAGTGTAAACATAAGCATAGCCTCTGGAAAACATCTGTATTCATTTATAAGCCATAAACACTGAAGCCAGTTAGATGTACTAAGCACAACTGGAAGCATATGGGGTGATGCATGGCTTCTGTAACTGGTAGCACAAATAGTGTTCTTGAGGTCAAGATGGAAGAGACAGCAACAAGAGGAAGAGGCCACCTCACAGTGTGTGCATGCGCGTGCGAGCTTGTGTGCGAGTTTGTGTGTGTCTGTATTTTTTCTATGCAAGTGATATTTTTCATCTATCACACAGATGATGCAGTCAAGAAATACAGCCTTCCCTATACCAGTAAACCAGGGTAAGGACTGAGTTTTTGTATATGATGTTTGCATGTATGGTTTGTTCTTGCACTCCATTTGAACAGTATTGTGCATGAAAATAGAGACTAAAAGTTTATATTAAGTTTTGGCATTTTGCATTAGCTTACAATCTGTTTTTGAGGTTCTGATATGAGGGAATCACCTGTTTATTTTTGTTTGAGGATTTTTCACTCCTGTATGATAACATGCTGTTAAAGGTCAAATTCAGCATATTGTATTGCATATTTAGCTGTATGAATTGTACAGTAACATGCCCAGGTTTGCATGTATAACAGGTCATGGGCTAGGGTCAGGGTCGAGGATTAGGGGCCGGCAATCGGGGCAGGCGCACGCTATATGGTCTTCTTTGGGTAATGATCATAAAGATCATAAATGATCATAAAGATCATAAAAATGGCAGTTTGAAGGTGGCCGGTGGCAGGTCTGCTCACAATATAACTTTAGCAGTATATTATAGTATAGCATATAGCAGTATATAATATAGCAGTATAAATTCTTTATGAATATTTAATTGACAGTGCTGATTAATTCTCAAATCTGATTGGTCAGAAGATGATATCTCATTTTCAAGAATTACAGCTCTCACCGTAGTGCTGGCTGCAGGGTTTATATAGATGCGCTTGTTCTATATACGATATTCTATAGCAACAACTGACTGTGGCTTGTTCTGTGAAGAGATTTTTGAAAGGAGTCTCCCAGGTCAGCACTTTCTAATGTTTGGAATTAAAGCTACAATTTTAGGGTTAATAGGAACTTACTCTCTCATGGATATTCCACCACATTACTAATAACTAACTAATGGATAAAGGCTCAATATGATGTTCCAGACTCCATAGTTGGGCATTGTTATCATTAAAATAGACCATAGGAAATTAGAAATTACATTTTTATTTATTTATACTGATTTTTGCTTCAGTGGTGTTGTTTTCACTCTAGGGGTCGCATGGGACTCCCTGCAGTAGAGAACAGACCTAGCATCTGGGGGGAAAGTCCTCCAAAGTTTGTAACAAAACCTTCCCGCCTCTACCTGAAAATTGGACAGACTGGCAAGTTCTCAGTTAAGATTACAGGACGTCCCCAACCTCAGATCCAGTGGTTTAAGGTAAAATCATGTAATTTATTGTCTCTACATAACTTAAAATGGAAAGCAGAAATAAAACATTTTATTTGACTTTTCTACCACGCTGTATCTTCTGTTACAGGGTGATGATGAGCTCCAGAGTTCGGATCATTACAGCATGTTTGAGAGGTCAGGGCTGCACTTCTTGGAGATCCGCTGTGCACATGCAGAGGATGCTGGGACATATACCTGTTTGCTGGCCAACAGTGCGGGCAAGGCTTCCTCTACAACAGAACTCATTGTTCAAGGTACTGTATAAACGTTCTGTAATTGAGCTTGTCCTTCATCTGTATGAAACAACTGTGGTATCAGATTGAGTGTGAGAGACCAAGCCAAGCTGCACATTTGTGAGAGAATTTTTGGTTTTTTTTTGGTTTAATTTTGGTTTTTTGGATGAAATAATGCTATGATATATTACAATAACTAATTTTGGTGTTCTTTTACTTTTTTTGTCATTTCCTTCAGGTTCAGACACAAACATTGACAAGTGAGTACATTAGTATAACAGTAACCTCACATTTTCTCTCTCTCTCTCGCTCTCTCTCTCTCTCTCTCTCTCTCTCTCTCTCTCTCTCTCTGTGTGTGTGTGTGTTTTTAGTCTGTTAGGATTGCTTACGGTAGACTTTTGCTTATCTTTCTCCCAATAGCAACAAATCTTCAAGTAATGATCTCCCAAAAATGGCTGCCACTACTGTAGTTGAGCTTAAAAGTAATGGCTTTATCGATGAGCAAAAATCCACCAACACATCCACACGTAGTGCAATAACAGATACCCACACAGCAACCATTACCACCACAGCAGTAAAAGAGAACCCAGCAACCAGGCCAGAGATGTTGAGATCTGCTGTGACATCAGCCCCACAGACTGCTACTGAACCAAAACATGAGAGGCTCCCAGCAGGTCAACAGAGGTCATCTGCTTCCATAACTCTTTGGAGTCAGCAGGCCAAGAAAAGCAGTTGTGAGTCTAGCACCAAGGTGACCGAGCAGGTTGTACAGAAGAAAGATCCAGATAGTATAGGTTCTTTAAGGAGGAACGTGATTCCTGCAGTGACAGAGTCCAGCAGAGAGACAAACAAGATGACTAGAGAGAGTCGAGTTGAGGCTCTGGGAAGTCCGCCCAGCTTTGATTTACAGCCTCAAAGCGAGGAGGTCACTCAAGGAACTAAAGTGACATTCAAATGCCAAGGTAAGCACGGTCAGCTTCTATATATCCTTTCCATTAACTCTCATGATTGAGTTAATTGGCTAAACACAAGCCAGTAATGATTTAGACCATCACTTTTGAAAGCAATTGTTAAAGAAGAACATTTTCATATGGTGAGTACAAATAAATGATCTAGCTCATGAGACCTAAGATGATTTTCTTTGTATTAACAAAGCCAGGCATTTCTACATGGCACAAGTGTGTACCACCTGAAGTGTATTGTTTTCATAAGTAACTGTTTCACATGGATTATATATTATAATCCACTATACTATACTATACTATACTATACAAGTTTGTGTGTGTTCTCAGTGGCTGGTTGGCCAGTGCCCACTGTGAGCTGGGTTAAAGATGGTGCTGTGCTCAGACTCGGACCAGGTATCAACACTCAGCAGGAGGGTGGTCTGCATTTGCTGTGTGTGGAAAATGTTCAGAAAACAGACGCAGGACAGTACAGCTGCACTGCCACAAACAGCAAGGGGAAAGCTACCTGCAGCTGGACCCTTACTGTAAAGAGTAAGTGTGTACATCTGACTGATGGTGTTTTAGCTGAGATCCTCAGTTGTTTTCATGTCCAGTTGCGTTTCCTACTACCCCCCATAAAACCTGTCAGGAAGATTGGGAGCTCTGAAGGGCCACTAGGGGTGTGTGAGCGTGTGTGCATGGTGTTTGCATCTCTATGTGAGTGCGTATGTCCCTTTGTGCATCTGTTTGTGTATGTGTGTCTGAGAGAGTCTGTATGTCTGCATCTCCATATTCCCACTTTGTCCAGTATTCTCTGTATCCACTGCCACCATGACCAAGATAAAGTGACCACTAAAGATGGATTGACTGATGAATAGATGAACAAACAAATGAATAATGTTGTATTGTGTTTCACTTTAAATGTTGTGAGACAGAAGCTGAGGAGTATAATGGTCAGGAAATGGTGTGTTTTAAACTTTCAAACAAATATAGTTCAAATATAAAAGTATATTGTTTTTGGATTGGTGCACTGGACTATAAACTCTTTGTGACTGTCTCTCTGAGAAGACAGAGAGAAGGGCATAGCTGCTTGCTCCGCAATAATTGCGATGAAATTGTCTGAGAAAGAAACTGGATGAAATCTTAGTCCTGGAAAGGCTGGAAAGTTCACTGAACTGATGTCAAAGGCGTCCACTATATGCTTCCTATGTGAGCTGTTTGACCATATAAAGGCCTGATTTCTATTATCATAATCTGACTGCATACCTCAGTTAGCTCATGTGCTTTATTTTCATATCTCACACTGAGCCTAGGTTATATCTCATACTTTGAGTTATTTCAGAGGCTTTTTCTTCATGTTTGAACTCAGAGACACATTAGAGCAAGTCTGCCACCTACTGGGGAAGCTGTGTACTACTTTGGATTTCTTTGATAACACTGCCAACCTCTGTCTGTGTGTGTCTGTGTGTGTCTGTGTGTGTCTGTGTGTGTCTGTGTGTGTCTGTGTGTGTCTGTGTGTGTCTGTGTGTGTCTGTGTGTGTCTGTGTGTGTGTGTAGGCCTGCTTTTAGAAGGGAAGGCTCCAGTGTTCAGCAGCGCTCTAAAAGGCTGTGCAATAACAGAAGGACAGAACATCAGTCTGCAGTGTGCAGTGGAGGCCAGGCCACAACCCACAATATCCTGGATGTTCAATGGTAAAAAGTTATGTGTGTAAAATCCATAGGAAAATAGTATTCCGTTCACTTTGAGATCCACTACCTGTGTTTATATGTACAGGTAGTGGATCTCAAAGTGAACGGCCCTCTTTTGGCTAGAAAGAGCTATACTATAATATAGCTCTTTCTAGCCAAAAGAGGGCAACAGTGTCACTATATGATATTGAATATATTATTCTTACATAAAGATCCAGTTGTCCCAGAAATGTACACATCTGCAAACAAGAATTGTCTGCTCCTGCTGCATCTGTGTGAGGGTCAACTTCACTTCAGCTCTGTCTGATTTCTGCTTAACCTCACGTTGGCATAAACATAGATTCCTGAATGATGCACATATTTATTTAGAAGGCGCATTTTTTCATAGAAATGAAAAAAAAAACATGGATTAGTTTCTCAGATGTTACATCTTCCGGGTCTTGGTAAAGTTTGTAACTCAAACCCATACATTGAGGCATCTGACACTAGGTGTTTTTACAGTTAAACTCGATATCATGGGCAATTGTGGGTAACCTGGGGTAAACAGAATCCTAGGTTATCTTGTTCATGTTACACGCTGAACATACTTGGGTTAACAATTAATCCTGGATATTCAGAATCTGATATTAACCAGGGGTTGAGCAGTGTGAAAAGTTCTACTGGGAGCTTTTTGCACATTGCAATTTGTCTGTATATATTACCAGTAGATGAGATGGAGTGCATTTTTCATTTTGGGTAAAATCATTCTGAAAGGCTTATGGTTAAAAAAATTTTCTGTCACTTGTAAAAATAGTGAATTTAATATTTGAATAAAAGTGTACTCTGTAATAGCCTTCACATTATGCAGATGGTAGGTGTTGTATGATAAGGGAGAGCTGTGATAGAAAAAAATAATAATAAAATGAATGAATATTTTCCCTTTATGTTCCTCATCACTTATCACTTGAGAACAGTATTGAAGGGAATATTATATACAGTACAGTAAATAAGTAAATGTCACATATCAGTTTCATGAGGAAATGATCAGGTTTGCGGCAAGACCCTGAACTATTATATGGAGGAAGTGAGATACAGCTTTTTAGGTAACACATGACATGTACACCTGCACGTTATATTAATCCTTTTAATGGCTCTCTCTCTCTCTCTCTCTCTCTCTCTCTCTCTCTCTCTCTCTCTCTCTCTCTCTCTCTCTCTCTCTCTCTCAGATAAAGCAATCCCATATGGAAATGGTGTGTTTGATGGTGTTCAGGCCCAGCTGACTGTACCGGATGCAGTGTGTGCCGATGAAGGCTTGTACTCTTGTGTAGCTGAAAATGAGCATGGGCGAGCAGTGTCCACTGTCCGAGTGCTTGTTAAAGGTATGAGTGTGTTGTCTACTATCCCACCATTAGCTTCAGCTCAAGGGGAAAAAACACCGCAACAAAATCTGTCACACAAAAGACACACAATGACTATAGAGTGATTGTGATCGAGACAACACTCATTATGAAAACACACAAAAAGGATAAAGCATTTGGTTAGTGCTAGCAAAACCATCAGCAATGTCTGAGATGATTCCTTTTAGCAGCAAGAATTAACCAAGGAATGAGAGGCTTAAAGGTACAATGAGAAGTTCTGGATTAACCCAAATACAGACATCGAACTGTTCGAACACATAAAGCGATATAGTCCTGCTAGATAATGGGATATCAAAAGACTTTGAAAGTAAACAGAAAAGTCCCCACTGCTCAAATGAATGTTAAAGCACAAAAATTTGGATGTTAAAGGCAGGAATGGATTTTATGCCACTGATTCTTAGAAATATTTTTATCAGATTTTATTAAATATCCCAAATTTTTGGGATCTTTATTTAGTTATTTATTTTTTATTATAAAACAATTGTAAGAAAGATCTCTCTTACAATCCTGACTCTTAAATCTTTTTACTGTGGCAAGAAAACAAATAGTTATGCACTGTTAAGATGAATTTAAATTTATTTGTCACACTTTAATTCCCTTTAAGAAAGAAATCCCATGGCTGTGCTTTTTAAGAGAGATTTTTGTAGGATTAAAAAGAACAGCTGCTTTCTGTGTTCCTGCGTGTACATGCTGCTGTCTGTGAACTGCTCTGTGGCAAAGGTTCAACAGTGATGTGAGTTAAAAATGGGAAATACCAGCGTTTTCCCACACAGCCGTGGCTGGAACTGATAGGCCAGTACTGCCTGTCCCTCTGAAGGACAGATGTGGAGAACAGCCATTATACTGTAGCAGAGGAGAAGGAAGTAATAAGAGATAGTGGATAATGCTGTTTTGAACAAATTACACATAATGCACAAATAATACAAAGATTAGTAAAGACATTTAGTTCATTATAATATTAAGAGATTCATAAAAACATGTACATGGCTATTAATCACCTGCCTGCATTTCTGTACATCTAGAGCTGTATATGGGGATAACAAGGAGTTAGCTATGATAAAAGTGAGGGAGGATGCTGGAATTCAATAGTGGCTGTCTGTGGATAAGATCATCAGATTGTGTACATAGTGTTGTTATTGTTGTTCTAAATTAATCATATATGCATTTATCAAACACACATCACAGGAGCTAAATGAAGACCTTATGGTAGCACAGTGGCACAGTCAGATTTAGAGATGTATGTTTTGGGATCATTCTGCATATATTAAAATATATTTTTTATTAAATAAGTTTTGCACTGATTTGTAATCCCTTCACTTGCTCTTGTCTTTAGAGTCTCCGTACATAATAAATTGGGTCATGTAATATGACAAGATCCCATGCAAGTGAGTGATTCTCAGAAAAATGTCAGCCTCTCTGAGATCATATTAAATGCATAAGATTATGGCCGTATTTGCATGATGAACCAAAATATTTAAAACTCTCACGAACTGAACAAAAATCCCAAATTCATTAGCTTTTTGTGGCAAATTGTTATGAGCAGGAAACAGAACAGAAACCAACACAGAGTAAGACAAGAATTCAATACTGTCCTCAAACCACAAACCATACAGCAATAATCCATTGTTAGGAAACAATTAAAAGTATAAAAAATGTATAAAACCGAAATGTTATAACTTGTATTCAGTGGAGAGAAAGCTACTATATACTGAAGAAACAAAGACAGACAGGTGACTTTTTGTCCTTAGTCTAAGGACATTAATTATTTGGCCCTTACGTCTAATCTATGTGTAGTGCATGTAACTCCAGCCAGTATAAAACCACGATCAACAATTACACAGCAAAACTACATAACTGTAACACTTACAAAGTGTCACATGATCTTAATATAAATCTCAACATCAGTGTAGGTGGAGGGTTTGATGCAGGTAGGTGGAGGGATTGACTTGTGCCTGTGCTGTATTCTTTGTATATTTTTTTTTAAATAATGTATGTAATGGCTCTCTGCATGGGGATGATAAAAGTTTGGAATATTTTTGGTAACCAAAACTTAATGGATGTGTTACAGCTTTACAGAGTCTTTAGGGATTTTCTCTAACAAACTTCTATGATCTGTTGTATTTTGAGATCGTGTGACAATTTAATTCCCAACTTTGTTAAATATGTGACTATGTTGAAAATTGTGACTGGATGCAGAACTAAAGAACTAATTCAGGAGTTACTGAAATCACACTTCTTAATATTTTGTAAGTAATTCTGCAAACTATAAAGATTTCTCCTGCTTCACTATGATTAACTATTTTGTGTAAAATCAGTACACAACATGTTGAAAGAGGAGGGTAGCTATAGGGCTTGTTTCTCTCATCCTAAATCCTTCCACAGTCTTCTCTGGTTTGATCATTAATTCTACAGATCTTCTCTTGGCTGTTCCCATGCACACTGGACAAGTCCTTAGTAATTCCCCTCAGGGACGATGTTGGGAGATCTCAGAGTAGGAGAACTCATAATATATCTTTCTGGTCTTATTGGAAGTGATTTGCAGTAGTGTTGATGGAATTGTGTGACAAAGAGGTCAATAAAATAATGACTTGTGTTAAAGGTTGGCGTTATTAATCATCTGTGTAGCCACTTGTTTTTTTTAACAAGTTTAATAAAACAGTACAGCTGCTCTTGGAAGAGACGAAGAGTCGCATTTTAATCTCATTATCTAATTTTATGTCTGTTTGGTTGTTTCAGCCAAATTAAATGCTAAACGACCAATTGCTGTGCCGGTCTTGGAGCAGAAGAGACTCTCTGCACCAGTGTTCCTTAAGGAACTGTGTGATCTAAGGGTCATGGATGGCAGCCAGGTTACCATGACTGTGGAGGTGACGGGTAAGAGACATCGTTACTTGTATTGGGGCAGTCTAAGGTGCTTTTCACACTAGATGTATTTGCTGCAGTGTGAATCCAAGTGCAGTGGATCTTGATCTGAAGTGGTTTTATTGAACCATGGAGAACACTATAGGACTCTGTAGTTTATTATTATGGTACTTTTATTGTGCATCTCTTCTGTTTCCCACAATGTACCCCTGCCCCTCATGGTACGTGTGTGTTGTGGAAAATAATGATACCCCCATAGGGTAAAGCACATGCATGGGTTACTTTACTCCTTGAAAAAGTGTGGAGTCTAGTATCAGTTGCGTTCACAGGAAACACAGAACTCATAATGGCAGGGGATCTGGAGCATTTTCTGGGAACAGGGCATGGGGCAGGATTACAGACTGGCTGTGATGCCAGTTCATTGTTCTCCATACACACTTTTTCACACTAGGGGCAATTTAGTATCCAGTACAAGACTGAATCAGGAACCCCGGGTGTGCTATGGAGGCTATACTGCTGACAACCAGTAATAATAAAATGTAGTGATAACACATACAATGAAATGCATGCTAATTTTCACTTTTGTTTTGTTTTGTTCTAGATAGCATTATCTTTGCTTTTGTATTTAGATTGGGTTTTAGCAGGATAATCTATTCTGTCTGACTTTCCTACTGTAAATGTGGCTTTAGTTCAGAATGTTGATCTGTGTTGTGTGTTGTTTTGCTAACGTGTTTTGTGTTGTTTTGTTAACATTTCCAGTAGTGTCCCCTATGAGTTGTTGTTTGGAATGTGCAAATGCTTTTGCCCTTAAGCCCTTTCCTGTACATCAACCTCTAGTGGAATTACACTTCTGAGATTTAGCTCACACATTTCTTACAGACTGTAAAGAACACCAAAAGGCTAAAATGGAAACATTCTGGCTTGTTGGTTTCTTTAACAAAAATCATCTATTCTTGTAGATTCTAGTCATTTATTAGTGAGTTTTTAAATGACTCTGTTGAAATAACAGTAGGACTTGCCATGCAGTGGCCTTTAATATCTGTATGATGTGGTGGTGTTTAGGGCATCCTGTTCCAGAGGTGCTCTGGCTACAAAATGGTAAGGAGATTCAAGAGTCTGAAGACTTCCACTTTGAGAGCAAAGGCAGTCAACACAGCCTCCTCATACAGGAAGTGTTTCCAGAAGACACTGGCACATATACCTGTGAGGCATGGAATGAGGTCGGAGAAGCTCGGACTGAAGCTTCGCTTACTGTGCAAGGTATTGAGCAGTGATATTATTACATGTTATTATCTTCTAGCACTTTAAGTGGTGCATTTTCGCTGAACTTAAGGCATTTCAGGATGTGGGACCAGGTGGGTTTTACTGTCATTTAGACAGGAGCGGGTGTGATATGACACTTGTGGGACAGTGAAACACTGTAAGATGCTGCGCAATATATTAACAGCATTTATTCCTTTATTTGTAAGTAAAAGAGTAAATTACTAATTTGTTTCTATCTTGGGGGAACTATGTATATTTGAAAATATTATGGATGGGAACAAATGAAGATAACTGTGGACGTGGGCAGGATTTAGGTGAACATGGGATTTTAACAAGAAGACTTCTAAAAGTGCTCGATTTGTTTTTGTATATATTACAGAGCCCCAAGATGGTGTACAACCATGGTTCATCACTAAGCCCAAGTCCACCACAGTGCTTGAGGGTCAGCATGCTCTGCTTTCCTGTGCCATAGCAGGAGACCCATTCCCAGAATTCCATTGGATGAAAGATGGACAGGCATTGTCCTCTGGGCAGGACTTTGAGGTGCTGCAAAAGGAGGATGTAGTTTCGCTTCTTATCAGGAGAGTGAAAGTTCAACATGCTGGAAACTACGAGATCCATCTCAAGTAAGAGTTCTTAAAAAAAGAGTTTTTAAATCTTTAAATTCCTGTTGGAAATGTTTCTGTTGTATATTCTTGAGGTAAAATGACAAATCTCTTTCAGGTCGAGGCAGGTTTTGGGGAGAAAATAGGAACTTACTTTGCTATTTAAAGTCATGGATTTTGTATTGTATTGTCTCTGAATAAGGGAGGAATAACAATAGGTTTCAGTTCTGAAGTTATATACTTGTGTAAACAGAAGTGGTAGATGAAGTGCCTTCACTTCCTTCACATATGTATTGGAGAAAATAGGCAGATCATTTACATTTTTTTCATTTCTGCATAATATCGTGCTACTTCTCCAGTTGACTTTTTGTCTAAACCCACAAAAACCTTTGTGTTGCAGAAACAAAATAGGAGACTGCAGTGCAGTGGCCCCTTTGCTTGTTAATGAGGACTCTGGGCAGGGGTCTTACAAAACGTAAGTATTTGTGTTCCTCTGTCTTTAATGTTTTTTGTTTTTCAGTGTTATTTATAGATGTTTCTGCTTCCAGCCTCAGTCTATAACCTGTAAACTCTCTACTTTAACAAATTGTTGATGCCAATTCCTCCAGCTGTGCTATGGTCCCAAGGGGAGCACTCTAGCATAAGAGCCTCTTTTAGACTCCTTTCCTTATAAGGCTTCTGAAGTCATCTGTGATGTAACGTCGTGTTGTGCTTGACAAAATCTCTGCTCATTTATGCTGCACTCAAATGTGGGCTGTTCCTTTTTAAAACAGCATTGTGTTTTTTCTACTGCATGCCCTTCACTGTAGAGGGACTGATAAGAGATCTGGAGGGGTGGAAAAGGCAGAGCTAGACAGGGGAGAGGCACCAAGCCTCACAACAGTCTCATCAGAGCCGGATACTGTTTGGGGCCGTTGGGATCCAGAGGAGTCAGTTGCTTCCCGTGGTCTTCTGAAAAGGCGAGTAGAGACCAAGGAGCATCGAGAAGATCAAATCCGCCAGAAGGAGGCTGAGCAGATTGACTTCCGAACTGTCCTGGGCCGGAAGGTCACCACCAAGAGTGTATCAGAGGAGGACCTAAAGGAGATCACGGCTGAGCAGATGGACTTCAGGAGCAACCTCCAACGGCAAATCAAGCCCAAGGCCCAAAGCGAGGGGGAGAGGAAGATCCACTTTCCCCAGCAGGTGGACTTCAGAGCAGTGTTAGGCAAAAAAGGAACTGTGGGCCCCAAACCTGCTTCTGCTTATTCTGCAAAGGCAGATCTTAACAAAAATGAGGAAAGTGACTTTAGATCTGTATTGAACAAGAAGAAAATACAAGGGAGTGTGGAGAATAATACACCGAGCCAAGAGATAAAGAGCTCCACAGGGAAGGAAAATGATCTGAACTGCGTACATGGAGGGATGAAGGAAATAATAAATGCAGGAGGAGGAAAAGAACCACTTTTCACACAAGAACTGAGAGATGTGAGAGTATTGGATGGGGAGTGCTTACATTTACAGTGTCAGTTTTCATCTGAATCACCTGCGACTGTCACATGGTGTCTAGATGGAAAAGTCATCAAGCCGTCCAAATTCATCATCATTGCCAATGAGGGTTAGTATAAAATTTGTACTTTTATATTTTTGTTTTGATGGAAAAAGGCAAAAACAAAAGATTATATTTACTAAAAATCAAAATGAAATGAAAACTATTGTTCTGTAAACTGGAAATTTACAAATGTTTACAATCTATTAACTTCAAAATCTCCAGGGGTTTATCATTAAATGTAAAAGATCACATTTTATTCGCTCACATGGGCTTCATGTCTCACACATTACTCCCACATGCAAAGTTAATTAGCAAAATAATAGGAGAATGTAATATGGACATGAGCAGGATTGATTTGTCAAAAATTGTGTTTTTGGATCCTTGTTCTGAGTCCATCTGTGTCCTCCAGTATGACAATTTTTTCATGTACTATTGCCATAAACTTGCCGAATTTGATCCAAATCCAAGAGGTCTGCTTCATCTCGGTCTGTGAGTATGAGCTAAAATGACTTGGCAAGCTAGTTATTACCGTTATAGCTCCTTTCACTTTTGTCTGCTGTCTACACCTAATGTTTTCCATATAAAAGCTGCTAACCTATTACAGAATTATGAATAGCATGCATAAGGATAGCAGAGGGTTTCTTGAGTGTGCAAAATTTATACACACCACCAAGATTTTAGAAGGCTGCTCTCTTGTTGTCCAGAGCGTTTAATGGATAACAGACTGCACTTTTGGCTGCATAGTGGTGTGACGAATCAGTAAGTCATTTTCATGCTTGCTCATATGCTTGTCCATATGTGTGCTATGATCATTATTTGCTTAACAAACTTTGTCACCTCAAATAATTTGCTGGTTTTATCCAAGTTTAGCTGATGGGTTTTATCCAGATTGTCTTTCAGCTGCGACAGTTCATATATGAGCACTGCTTATTGAGCAGTTGAGGGTTAAGCGCTTAAAACTTTCTAATCAGTAGCCTAAAGCTTTTACCACTCAACTATCAATGTCCCCTTTACTCCCAGTCTTGTCTGGCACAGTACAAAATATTCGGCTGCACACAGAAGTTTTAAAGCCTTAACATTAGGGTACACTCTGGTCCTAAACGTTTCTCCGTGCTCTATAACATCTATAGCATAAGCATAAATCTAAAGATTATTTTTTCCTAATAAACAAATAGCTGTAGCCACATGAAACAACTCTTTCCACATTGAATATGATGGTTCAATGTATGTGTGTGCTTGTGTTTCTGTGTGTGTTCTATACGCTCAGGTGGCCTGTGTTCCCTCACCATCGATAAGACCTTGGCTGAAGATGAGGGCCAGTACATGTGCAGAGCTGAAAGCAGTGCAGGAAAAGCTGAGTGCAGTTGCATGGTGCTGGTTGATGGTAAGCAAATTCAATCTTGTTCCTAATTAAGGGTCAGTGCTGTTTAAGCTCACTGTTGTAGAGAGGTTTTTATTTTTTTTTGGGAGGTGTGACTGGCTGACTCTCCTTCAAACCCAGCAGTTTCCTGCAATTAACAAGGTCAGCCAGCATGACAGGTGCAGGAAAGATTGAAGGGGGGAAAACTGCTATTGCACATACAACCTAAATATTTCTTTTTTTTTTCCTATTTTGTTAGACTTTTTATGCCAACCAATATTAAGTGATGACATTCTGGGTCGTCCTCTACATCTTCCTTCAGTGGCATGTGGTAGCCTAGTGGTTAAGGTGTTGGGCTACCAATTGGAAGGTTGTGAGTTTGATCCCAGATCCACAAAGCTGCCACTGTTGGGCCCCTGAGCAAGGCCCTTAACCCTCAATTGCTCAGTTGTATAAAAAAAGAGATAATGTAAGGGTGTTTGCCAAATGTTAAATGCTCCTCTGTTCTATCACTCACACCCTCACACTCCCCCCCCCCCCTGCATAAAAAAAAAAAAGTCAGCATTTCACATGCTGTCTACTGTTTCTGCAGATCCTAGTGCCTCAAGCTCAACACCAGCTGACAAGAAAAGCAAGAAGCCCTCTACTCCAACCACAGAGAGTAAGTTTCCAAAATATGCACTTCCTTCTTTATTTCCCAATAAGGAGAGGCATGGGAGGCCTGTCTTTCCCACTGCGGAATTCAAATTGAAACTTTTATATACACGCGCACAAACACACACACACACACACACACACACACACACACACACAGACAGACACAAGGCTAAAGACTATATGCACACACAAAGGCTAAAGACACATTTTCATCTACTAGGATTTGGAAGACTATATCTGTATGTTGAAATTTCAATGTTATATTTAATAAAAATACAGTATGTGAGAGTGCATCAAAATCTAACCCTAATCAAAATCTTCACTAATATTTATTATGGGGGCACGGTGGGTTAGTGATCGATTCCCGCTTGTGTGTGTGTGGAGTTTGCATGTTCTCCCCATGCCTCTGGGGTTTCCTCCGGGTACTCCGGTTTCCTCCCCCGGTCCAAAGACATGCATAGTTGGTTGATTGGCATCTCTGGAAAATTGTCCGTAGTGTGTGACTGCGTGAGTGAATGAGTGTGTGTATGCCCTGCGATGGGTTGGCACTCCGTCCAGGGTGTATCCTGCCTTGATGCCCGATGACACCTGAGATAGGCACAGGCTCCCCGTGACCCGAGGTAGTTCGGATAAGCGGTAGAAAATGAATGAATGAATGAATGAATAATATTTATTATTGGTATTATGCATCATTTTTTTATCCACTCGTTATATATCATGATTTGACAACTTTCATTTTTAATGCTAGTTAAAAATTTGCTTTATTTTAATTGCACACGTTTTTATTACACTGAAGCTGGACTGGTAGTTCTACAGATATTTTATAGCTCTTTAACTGATACTATTGTGTGTCCCATGTTAGAAATGTGAACAGAGTGTATTGAGTGAAATGTAAACGAAGTCAATTTATATATGTCTATATAAATTTATATATAGCACAGATTCTTAGCACTTGAGCTTTTTGACAAGAGACTGCATGGGATAACGGTGAAGGAAATGTGGAGTATAAATAGGGGAAAAAATAGAGACCGTCTGAATAGGGCAAAGTATCAGAGATCAAGCTAGAACTCATGGCTGCATTTCTCTTAAACTTCCATGTATGGTCTCAGTCGTCTCTCTTTCTCTCTTTATTTTATCTTCCCCTCTCTCTCTCTCTCTCTCTCTCTCTCTCTCTCTCTCTCTCTCTCTCTCTCTCTCACTCCCTTACACACACACATTGTTTTTATTTCCTCTTGTCATCACTGCCAGTGTATATCTGCAGTTGTGTCTTCTGTTTGCTCTTAGTAGGACATCCTAGTGTGTGTAGTGAATTTGAGACACCTGGTGTAAGGGGGAAAAATCGTCTGATTTGTTCTTATTTAACATTTTTTGCTCATAAAGGTTAAGTGGTTCACATAAAATGATACTGGAAACATTGGTACTGGTGAAAACGTACACAAATGTAACTAATGGGCTGATATTCATATGTATGTCCAAATTGAGATACAAGGTTAATAGATCATGACCACAGTTAGCATCATGCCTCAAACTTTTTCCTCTAACTTTTTCCCAGTAGTATAGTTTTAGTCCTCAGTGCCTGTAGCGTAGATTTTTTCAGGAAGTTATGATGGTAATTCTGTTCCCACTCTGATATAAACTGCTATGGAAATGTTTCATTAAGGCATCATTTGCACTGGCTTTAGCTTATTATCTGAGAATTTAGTGAAGCTTATTAAAAACGTGACCTGCTTCACACAAATAAACAGTTCTGTCAAACTTTTCCTGCTTTTTTTACTTGTCCATAATGTATAAATCTAATTAATTTCTGTTTAAGTAACTTGACATTTTCCTTTTTTCTGATTATTATTCAAACCAAAATGACATACTTCAGCAGTCTTCTGTAATTATTTGAATTTCTTAAATAAGATAAGCTTAACTTTATATACCTTCAACATTAGTTATTGTGCTTGTAGGCAAAATGAAGCTAAACTGATGCCTTATGGGAACCGTTGTGATGTGTTTGTGTGTCGTACTTTGATGCGTTAAAGTGTGTGTTGCATATATTTACAGTAGACTCTCTGTTTTGAATAAAATAGAGGACAAACTCAGCCAACTTCATCTAGTCAAGTTTTTAACTTGATGTAATATTCTATGTACTGTATGGTTTGTTTGAGTCTAACAACCTTTAAGTGTTTCATGAGTAAATAAAATCCACTAGCTAGACTACGATCCTGATTGAAGTACCATGACCGAAATTATTTTTCATAATGTACTTACATAATGTAAACAATTTAACAATTAATGTCAAAAGATATCGGTCCCGGGTTTTGTTGATAAATGTCAGTGGTGACGTTTATACAAGGCGTGCATGTTGTCATGTCGCTGGAAATTGAGACATCAATGTGTAGTGAGCTAAAATCCTTATAAGTACACTATGTACACGGTATACTGATTCAGGAGCTAGGGAACATGGGAGTTCAGGTAGTGATTAAGACTACCTTGATTAATGTATCCTTGATATGAAGTGGAGTTATAGGAAATCTGTTATTAAATAGAAAAGAAAACATTGCTGGATGGCAATTAACCTAAATTGCCATCTAGCGCTGCTGAATAATAAACTAATAGTTTTATAGCAATGTTTTCTTTTCTATTTAATCACAGATTTCCTATAACTCCACTTCATATCAAGGATACATTAATCAAGGTAGTCTTAATCAC
>NC_083467.1:15169001-15224001 GCF_030014155.1 Tachysurus vachellii | reverse complement strand
TCCCCCTCTGGGTGGGTGGGTGTCCCCCTCTGGGTGGGTGTGTGTCCCCCTCTGGGTGGGTGTGTGTCCCCCTCTGGGTGGGTGTGTGTCCCCCTCTGGGTGGGTGTGTGTCCCCCTCTGGGTGGGTGTGTGTCCCCCTCTGGGTGGGTGTGTGTCCCCCTCTGGGTGGGTGTGTGTGTCTCTGTGTCTCTGGGTGTGTGTGTGTGTGTGTGTGCATGTGCGCACACATATAGATATAGGTGTGTAGGGGCGGGTGGGTTAATACATTCCTCCATATTTGCTACAAATGATGTACTCAAACTAATCCTTTTTGTTTGTTTACCCATATATTTGTGATTGTTGGTGGTAGCTAAGGCTCATTGATCTGGTTTATGTTTCTTTCTTTTTTTAGATGAGGCCAGAATCAAGAAGCCACCACCCAAAATACCTCCTAAACAAGGTAACATAGGACTATTTTATTTACTGTTGTATACCAGTGAAAGTCACTTATTTAGCGTGTCTGTCCTCAGAGTTCACTGCGGTTACTCATGCCTTAATAAGGCTTTGGGTATTTTTCTGTAGCCTTTGGGGTGTCATGGGATTTCTGGAATCTTCTAAGCTTTGTTTGCCTAATAACACACTTTGCCCTTGAACCTGTGCCCTTACTGTGTGTTGACTCAGACTGGCACCAGCTGTAAAAGCACTAAACCGGCTTATGTCTGCATGCTTGTTACACACACTTTGTGTTTAGGTATGCCTCCTCAGATCCTGCAGTTTCCTGATGATCTAAAGATCCGAGCAGGTGAGCGGGTTAGTCTTCTATGTAAGTTCACTGGAGCTCCACCCATCAACTCAACCTGGCTCAAGTTCCGCAAACCAGTAAGTGTTTTACTCATTAATAAACCTTGACAAGAACAGTGTTCATCATACAATTTGCTGCAAAATAATTATAACTATTAAAGTGATACTGTGTTAAAATGAGCAAGTTACATTTTATTTTAAACTTATGATTGGACCTTTCCAGTACATTTAATATATCTTTATGTATCTTACATTTAATACATGAGTACATCTTTTTTCTTTTCTTGACAGATTGAAGATAGGACTGGAGACATCAGCATGGAGAGCACAGACTCTAGCAGTCAGCTGACGATAGCATGCAGCCAGCAAGAGCACTGCGGCTGCTACACCGTCGAGATCAGGAACAGCTATGGCATGAAGCAAGCTGCCCTCAACCTCACTGTAGTGGGTAAGCTTTCATCAGAATGCACTAATGTTAATGTGGACTGCTCTGGCATATCCACCCTTGTGTCATGTCCTCGTTGACTACTGAGTTTTAAAACGGCTTTTTCCAGAATACCTGAAATGGTATGAAAAGGTAAATTAGTTAAAAGTTAAATGAAGTCCATACTCACAGAACATTTTGGAAAGCCCAGAGTAATAGAAATGGGTTTTCTGCTTTAATGTTTGCCAGGTTACACTTTATACTGTACTTTTCAGTTTGGTAGCTACTATAATGTGCAACATTTTAGAATATTCAAGGTTTTCCCTTTAGAGAGAACTGCCTTACAGTATTACATTTAGTGTAATATGTAGATCATTTTTCTGTGGATGCCATCAGCAGTCATATTGTTGACTCAGTTGATTTGATTTCATTCATTCATCTTGTATAAGCGGTTTTTTCCTGGTCAGGGTTGCAGTGGATCTGGTTTCCAACAACACTATTCCTGCCTCAATGTATGAGGCAGGAATATACTCTTAGGTATACCATTAGGATGACAGCACAGCACTATACACACACGTTCAAACACACACACTCCTCTAAAGGTGATTTATCCACACCATCTACTAGGGCTGGGCGATAAAACGATAACGATATGTATCTCAATAGACACATGATCGATAGCGATAAAAAATGTGCTCGATACGACGTTCGATATTTTTTATTCTTCGTCGGAAGAAAACAGAGGTTGCGAAGCAAGTTTGGTTGCATTAACAAAGGCATTCACTCTCTGGTAACCTAGCAACTTGTGGAGTGACACTCTAACAGCCAATCATGTAACAGTATCAGCGTCAGCGCGCCAGTACGGCAGATTTTTGGATGTTATAACTAGGGCTGAAACGATTCCTTGAGTAACTTGATTACAAAAATTATCCGAGGCAAATTCCTCTGCCTCAAAGCCTCTTTTAATTCATTTTAAAGCTCACGTCACGTTCTTGTGCAATTATTTTGTGTGTGTGTGTGTCTGTGTGTGTGTGTGTGAGATACAACCCGCTTACGTAAAAGTGGAAGGAGACGCGAGGAGTTAGCGGTCTTTTGATTTGAGGGCGCGTGCGGGGACACTATAGTGAAGTTTTGAGACACTATCAGAGCGTCTGTTTTCAGCAGCAGGAAACCATGCATGACCTC
The DNA here is from genome assembly GCF_030014155.1 of Tachysurus vachellii. NCBI lineage: Eukaryota > Metazoa > Chordata > Actinopteri > Siluriformes > Bagridae > Tachysurus > Tachysurus vachellii. Next base: position 15,221,612 of record NC_083467.1, on the reverse strand, counting down.
TAGGTCCAAGTTCCTGTCCATGTTTTTTGCCTCTTAAATACCACAAAGCATTCCAAATTATTATTACTATTTATTTTAATGTATGCCTTAGTTTTGATTTTTTTTTGTTTTTGCATCTCAGAAAAGGGTTCATTTAAAACCCAGAATGTATGACACTTAAATGTACTTAATTCTTCTCAGTCAACTTTGTCATTGTTCACAGTACAAGTACAGACAGAGAAACAATGGGTAATATCTAAATGTTTATTTTTGATAGAAAATGTTGTATGCATTGCATACTATGCATTTAAAAAATAAAAGTTCATTTTTCTAAAAAAGGAAACCAATTAGTTATTCATTTTAAGAGACCCGTCTTATTTTCTCTTGTATATTTAATATTGCTCTTTAATTAAGCAAAAATACATTTCATCAGATTACCCGGTTAATCGATGAAATTTTTTTGTTGAATACTCGATTACTAAAATATTCGATAGCTACAGCCCTAATTATAAGTCTATGAAAATATACTTGAATAGTTCAACTTCAAGTATGATTAGAGTAAGAATAAATTGAGTTACTTTTTCATATTTCTGCAGGTTTTATATTTCAAACAATGTTACTGTACTGTATCAGGTTTGGTTTTTATATTACAGATGTAACTCAGTCTACCTCAGTTTTATTTATGTTTACAAAACACTGCACATATTTTAAAACACTTTATTCACCAGCCAGTGAACATCCTAGCACTAAACTTGCACTAAATTCTCACGTTTCTCTATGTTTATATTTAACACTTTGTACTATTTTATTACACTTTATTAAGCATTTCTTACATTTTCTTTCATTTTGCACCTTAAATGTTAAGAGATAATTGTTAAGTGTTTATTGTGACTTTAGACCTATGTTTACATTTTAATTATTTGAGTTTTTCTGGTTGTTGACATTTTTGTCTTAATAACTGAAGGGATTAGGGATTAAGAGGAAGGTTTAGCTTAAAAAAATGTTTAAATGTAATATATTTTTCTCCTGCTCCTTATTTTAAATGGGCCATAAAAAAGTTCAATAATTATCGATATCGACCGATATGAAACACTGATATCGTGATACAGTTTTCGGCCATATCGCCCAGCCCTACCATCTACCTAATGGCATGGTTTTGGACAGTGGGAGGAGACTATATATTCCAGGTGAAACCTATCCATCACCATAACTGAACCAGGGACACTGGAGCTGTGAGGCAGAAGTGCTTCCCACTGAAATATATGCAAAATATGGGAAATATTTCAAACCCAAATTTCTCTTACGTTTAGGAAACCTACTAATAGGTGGATCGACTTCTTTACGTTGTGAATCAATGTGTAAATGTGTGTATGGTGAGCTGGTGTCCCATTCAGGGTTGTATCTCCTGCTCATATCGAGTTTTTTTAATGGAATAGGTTCCAAATTTACTTCCAGTATAAACCGGGATAAAGCAGTTGCTGAAGATGAATGACTGCCTTTATTAAATAGTGCTATATAATAATAGTGCATTATAGTCCTGTCTGCATCAGTTTTGACCCTGACTTCATACCCTTTGCATTTCAGACAAACCCGACCCTCCTGCACGCATCCCAGCTGTCACTGACATCCGCAAATCCAGTCTGACCCTCTCGTGGTACGGCCCAACGTATGATGGTGGAAGTGCCGTTCAGTCTTATAAGCTGGAAGTCTGGAATTCGTTGGATAAGGAATGGAAAGACCTGGCATCCTGTAACAGCACCTCTTACAACGTTCAAAACCTTCTGCCTGACAGGAAGTACAAATTCCGTGTAAGAGCAGCGAATATCTATGGTGTTGGGGAGCCTAGTGCAGAGAGTGTTCCTGCTGAAGTGGGGGTGGACGAAGGAGAAGAAGAAGATGGTGAGCACCACCTAGTGTTTAAATACCAACATTGATCTGAAGCATAACATCTTACCATGCTGTTTAATTGTTATTCAACAGAGAATAAAGATGAGGTTGAGCTCTCTGATGAAGGTATCTCATCACACCTGGAATTTTGGATCTGATTGTCTGATTTTAGTGAGATTGCAAATCACATTTGGTACTTCAGTGTGTGTTTATAAGGCTTTCTCATAGAGATGTGTGTTTTACTAGCAGAATCAGAGAGGCAACCCAAGTACAGAGACGTCACCATCAGAACTGACATGAAGGTTAAAGAGCTCTATGAAGTGGGTGACCGGCTGGGATCGTGAGTTTCAATATTGACAGCTTTCTACAATATTAAATCTTTATGAATGATTCGCTAATTTTTATGATGATATGAATAAATTGCAGTGCTATTTGCATCCCACTGACTTTACATTTGCTAATATGCATTTTCAAATCCGGGTAAATGAGCTCCATGACAATGTATGTATGTATGTATGTATGTATATGTATGTATGTGTATATATATATATATATATATATATATATATATATATATATATATATGTATATATATGTATATATATATATATATATATATATATATATATATATATATATATGTATGTGTATATATATATATGTATATATATATATGTATATATATATATATATATATATATATATATATATATATATATATATGTATATATATATATATGTATGTATGTATGTGTGTGTGTGTGTTTAAAAACATAAATTAAAACATGAAAAAAATCTTGATTATTTAAAAAGCTGAACAAGCAACAATTTCTTATGTTTCTTCACTCTGACACTACAAAATGATATAAAAACATTAATATACTACAAAATGATTTTTATTTTTATTATACTTAATATACATATGGTCACGAGTAAGTGGAAAAAATACATTTTGACCCAAACCTGTTACTTCATTGTTTTATCACTAAAGATTGTCCATAATTTTTATGAATTTTATAAATAAAATGCTATAAATATGTGGATATATTTGGGCATGTGAGCTTTATTAAAGGGTAAAAATTGACATTGTCATTAAGGTCATTATTTTGGAACAAATATAAAATATTTTTAATTGTAACTAGTAAAACACCGATTGGGGGAAATTAATGGTATTTTATCTAAATATTTTATTAATAAAAATATTTAGATAATTGGAATAAATGTATTAACAGGGTTGAGAAACATTCAGCCGTTGTCCACACACACACAAAAAAATTTAATACAATTTTGTCAAAAACACCTTTTTATATGGCTAAAAGCCTGTTTTCTTAAATTAAATGTTGATAATTGAGAAAATGTCTAATTTTCCAGAAATAACAAGGTCTTAATGGTTCCACAATCCTTCAATCAGTCTTTCATTCTTGTCATATTTTGTGCTCAGTGTCTTTGTGTGACTTTTCTTTGATTTGTTCTAGGGGTAAGTTTGGAACTGTGTTTAAACTGGTGGAGAAATCAACCAAAAAAGTCTGGGCTGGGAAATTTATAAAAGCATACTCTGCAAAAGAGAAAGAGAACGTCAGACATGAGATTAACATCATGAACGACCTGCATCACTTGAAGCTTGTGCAATGTGTTGATGCCTTCGAAGGCAAGTCAGACATTGTCATGGTGCTGGAAATGTGAGTAGGTTTTTTTTTTTTATTTATTATGAAAATAATATTAATGAATTCTCAATCGTTGATATTAAATTCTATCTCAGACTGTTTTCGATATGTATTTACTATGGCAGATCTATGTTTGGTTTATTATTAGTATAATCTAGATAGAAAAATTATTAGTATAATTATTTATTTATTTATTTTTTTGCCACTCTACACAGATATAAAACGAACATTTATAAAAAAAAAATAAAAAAAAAATGATGAAAACCATGATGATTATCGGTACATATGTTCGTAGCAAGGATCTGAACCTATTTAAGTGCATTCAGACATAGATGAGTCTCTTAACTCTGCTGATTCAGACATTAGATTTTCTTCAGTTCCCTTAATTAAGAATAGTTATTCTTATTGATTAAAGCCTTCTAGAAAAATAAATCAAACCCAGTTTCCTTTTGAACCGGTTAAAACTTCAATTTGTACTTGCATCATGAAAAAACTAAAATGCTATTCATCTGAATGTTTCCTCTCATTTCCTGCATCGTATTTCACTGTGTCACAGCAGAAGGAGTTTGTGTCATAGCCTTTTTATCTTTATACGCTACAATACAGTAAAGATTATGATGAACATTGTGCAGGGTTTCTGGAGGAGAGCTGTTTGAGCGAATCATTGATGAGGATTTTGAGCTGTCAGAAAGAGAAGTGATTAAATACATGCTGCAGATCATAGACGGGGTCAATTTCATCCACAAGAAAGGAATCGTTCACTTGGACCTCAAACCAGAGAACATTATGTGTGTCAACAAAACAGGCAGCAAAATCAAACTCATCGACTTCGGACTTGCTCGCAGACTAGGTATGTCCTTTGGGCACAGCTAAGGCAAAAGCCTGTATCCCCTTTGTTATATAATTTATCTAAACAGTACAAACACATTACACATTATATCAGTTCACATTACTTTAATGTAATTGTCTATGTACAGTGTGTAATTAATCACTTCTATAGTCTTTGCTGGGTATAAAATTATTATTTATTTTTTTTAACTATAGAAAATGCTGGCTCACTGAAGGTGCTATTTGGAACGCCAGAGTTTGTAGCTCCGGAGGTGATTAACTATGAAGCGATCAGCTACACTACAGACATGTGGAGTATTGGTGTCATCTGCTACATACTGTGAGTAACAAACTTTGGCTTTGGTAGTAGTCATTAGTGATGCGCGGGTCGGGTTTTTTTCCAACCCGCGGGTCCCGCTTTTATGAAATTATTGGCCCGCGCATGAGACGACCCGCGCATCACTAGTAGTCATATCAGCTGCAGATTTTTGTGGCAGGAGATCAGATAGTTTGTCTTGCTTTTGCATGCGTCTGTGTGTGCTTTTGCATGCGCCTGTGTGTGCTTTTGCGTGCGCCTGTGCCTGTTTGCGTGCGCCTGTGTTTGTGTGTGTGTGTGTGTGTGCGCCTGCGTGCACCTGTGTGAGTGCGCGTGAGCCTGTGTGAGTGCGCGTGAGCCTGTGTGAGTGCGCGTGAGCCTGTGTGAGTGTGCATGAGTGTGCGTGAGTCTGTGAGTGTGCATGCGACTGTGCGAGTGTGTGTGCGCCTGTGCGTGCGCCTGTGTGTGTGTATGCGCTTGCGTTCGCCTGTGTGTGCGTGCACCTGTGTGCGCGTGTGCCTGTGTGTGCGTGTGCATGTGAGTGTAAGTGTGCATGTGTGGGTGCGTGTGTGTGCAAGTAGATGGTAGTCAGGCTGAGCTTATACATCCCTAGCTGGATTCAGTTGATCTAAAGCAAATCTGTGTGCATGAGGAGGGAAGTATGTGTGGACTCTTTCACCCCCTGTGTTTATACTACTGAAGCGGTGCTCATGTGATCTCAGCAGTGTTTGCAGAAGTCTGTCTCTCTGTGGTAGTGCTGTGGCCTCTCTCTGATCTCTCCTTTTAATACTAGTCCCAGGATTCCAGGTTCCAGCAAGGCCAGCACCAGTGGCTGAGCTGTAAAGAGCTGGAAGGTTAAGACAATGTTTTTGAGGATTTTTTGGTGTTCAGCAACAAATCTCACAGATCTCAACAAATAGAAAATGTCCCACTGGGTTTGGTACCAGAGCATTTCAGATACTTACAGGATGTATTTAAAAGCAAATTAAAGTTGAACATGCAACAGTGGATGAAACGCTAATAGTTATCAGAGTAATTAATGCCAAATCATAGTAATCTCTTACAGCTACTGCTCTGAGGAGAGAATGATGGAACTACTCAGTATGGCAGCAGCCAGCTGTCACACAACCTCACTCAGTTTCACAAATTCACTGTTTAAACTGACTCTCTCTCTCTCTCTCTCTCTCTCTCTCTCTCTCTCTCTCTCTCTCTCTCTCTCTCTCTCTCTCTCTCTCTCTCTCTCTCTTGCTCTCTCTCTCTCTCTCTCTCTCTCTGCAGTGTGAGTGGATTATCTCCTTTCATGGGGGATAATGAAAACGAGACGTTGTCCAATGTTACATCGGCAGCGTGGGATTTTGAGGACGAGGCATTTGATGAGATTTCAGATGAGGCTAAAGACTTCATCAGCAGTCTGCTGAAGAAAGACATGAAGTAGGCTTCTTCTCACTGTTGGCTTAATTTATTGGTGTAACATCTCTATAAACATCACATTTCATATTGTGTGTATAAGTCTCTAGAGACAGAATTATGTGTTTTGATTATGGAGCAGTGCCCTTTGGTGCATTTTCTAATCTGTATTTTCATATTTTCCTGAGTCTGGAAAAGGCAAAAGAAATAAATGCATCAACAAAACCTAGGGGCTGTGCAGACACACAGGAGGGCTTTGACTCAGATCTGTTTTAGCTCTAATATATTTTCCCACGTGTTATACATTTGACATTATAGCAGGGGGATATTTATTTTTGTGTCAGTGTAGAGTTCAGAGAAGATGATTTTAATTACTGACACATTTTCTATAAATACGTGGGTCACACATGTTTTCGATCCAGGCTGTGGAGAGGAGTTAGATTATCTTTCTTAATGAACAAAGTGAATGATGTCCCTGATAAGACCTAAATGACGTGACTTACTCGGTTTATTTACTCAGTCCTCTAAATGTTGATCTAATCATTGGGTTCGGTTGTATTTACATAGTACACTAATACATTCAGGGTACGAGGATGTGCTGTATTTAAGTCTTAAAAGAACTTTAGAGTATAGAGTAGCTCGGTGATCAATCATTCAGTCGTTGTAGATTGGTTTAAAAGTCAGAGGTGAAAGATGTGGTTTCTATGTGAAACTGAGTAACGGTGTTTACTTAGGGCTCGTCTCACGTGTGAGCAGTGTTTTCAGCACCCCTGGCTTAAACAGGACACCAAGAACATGGAAGCCAAGAAGCTATCAAAGGAAAGGATGAAGAAATACATCCTGAGGAGGAGGTGGCAGGTGAGCTGAGACGGTGTCAGCGTGCAGCTTTATGTTTAATATTGGAGAACATGATTTCATGGTAAAGGGGTTTAGGCATATGACTGCATATACCTAAAGGGCATGATTACTATACATTTTAGATGTAGTCTTGTACTGTAAAGTCAAGGATACTTCTATGACATTTCTAAATAATATGTTAATGTTCATATATAAAGGTTTTTCTGAAGCAGAATGTTTTTTCTAAGTAGCTTTACTAGTTTCTACTTAACTTTGTAGTGAAAACCTGGGAGCATCAATGCAAACTAGTAAAGCCACCATTTAGAAGCATATCCATATTTTTGACTAGTAGGACAAGCTGACAAGTTAATTATTTATTTATCAATCCATGAAATATTTAAAAGTCTGTGTATACCCTAATTCAGTGTCACTGGAAATCAGTCCAAAGCTATACTTGACTAGTCACATTGGACTGTCTCTTGTATAATGACATTGTCCACATCCACAGAGCATGAGGGCTCATACTAATCATACTAGTGTGTTAGACAGCGCTCCTCTCTATCATCAGATCACCATCTGAAGGAACATCTCATGGAACATCTGACTGTCACCCGTTTAGTACAATTCCACGTATTTGTAGACTTTATGCCAAGGCACACTGAAGCTGTTCTGGTGGCTTGTACTGATCCAACTTATTATTATACACCAGGGACACTTAGATTATGCAAAGTCTTTCCTTTAATTTGTCACTCATCTGTATCTATGAATATTTTTTGTAATTATTGCTGAAAACTTTATTAATGTTCATATTAACATAACATGCAATTTAACCCTCTCTTTAGAAAACAGGGCATGCAGTGCGCGCTATAGGCCGACTCTCCTCCATGGCCATGATGGCAGGCGTCCATGCCAAGAGGGGTTTCTCAGCTGAAGGTACAATCGCAACAGTGACTTTCTTTTATGGGTAGTTGGTGCTTTTTGTTTCATTATTGTCAGCTGGTACAAAGTCAACTCTAACTGGTAACTGTGAGGTAATAAGGGAGTGCTAGATAGTGGGTGGAGATTGTAAAGTAATCAAAGTCTAGAGTTTTATTCAAAACATCTTTTGCACCATTTGATATTTAAATGTTGCTATGAAACATATATTTTTATCACTGGCAATTTTACCATCTCCTAATATCACATAGTTACTACATATGATAGAAACTATTCCAAGTTCTTCCATTGTCCTCTGGTATCGCCTCAGATCAGAACAATTTTTAACTGTGCTTATTGAAGAATTGAGAATAGTCTACTCTGGACAGTATTTCTCATCCTGTTGAATGGCTTGGGATTTCTGCAGATGAGACCCAGAAGAAGTTCTCAGAGGTGAGTGAGCAGAGGAATCTGATGAAGCCCTCGTTCAGTTCAGTGATTAAAGATGTGGAGGTGGTGGAGGGCAGTGCTGCACGCTTCGACTGCAAGATTGAGGGTATGTTAATACAAACTTCTGAACCCCAGCAGGTCTTGATCCTCATAGCAAATTCTTAGCATTACTTATTACAGTATAGTTTTTTTTTTAAATACACTTTTAAGAGAGATGTTTTGGGTTTGCATTGTTGACCATTGTAGCTTTGTCCATGACACGAATCAATGACCAAAAAAAAAAGCACGGTGTATTGTCAGGTAGTATGGATGTTCTTATATTTATCCTCCTGGGATAGGCTTCAGGTTCCCTGTTACCCGGTTGGATAAGCAGTGTAGAGATTGGATGGATGGATGGATGGATTGGTGAATGGATGCATGGGTGGATTTTAACTGTGTTTAAATGCTTTTCTTTTTTTAGGTTATCCTGATCCTGAAGTTGTGTGGTATAAGGATGAACAGCCTATTAAGGAAACGCGTCATTTCCAGATTGATTATGACGAGGAAGGAAACTGCAGCCTGGTCATTTCTGAGGTTAGCGCAGATGATGACGCCAAATATACCTGCAAAGCAGTTAATAGCCTCGGAGAAGCCATCTGTACAGCTGAGCTCATTGTAGAAGTCATGGAAGGAGAGGAGGAAGAGGAGGAAGAGGAATAAGTGGTAAAAGATAATGGGACAGTCTTTGGTTTTAAGCTTGCTTTCTTACACTCACTGGTTTTGTTTTACCCACATGGACTGAAGGAGGTATTTTGGACGCAGGCTTGCATTTCCCCTGTGATTGCACTTTTACCTTTTTTCTTTTTAAATACAAGATGCTGTGGCAGGTGTTGACGTATTTATAAAATGACATTCCAGACATTTTGCGTCTTTTACATATTACTAATATTTAATTGTGTTCGGTTTTAATTAGCTTGTTAACCAAACAAACTCGCAAGTGTGTCTGTGTGCTATTTCTCTTTTAGAATGACTGTATGTGGAATTATTTAATCGTGCACAAGTTACTATTAATGCATTGCTGCCACTCATCACCATCTTTTGAAACAGCACTTAACTGTTACAAATAACTGAACACACATCTTAAAGGTTTTACATCAGATATGTAATTATTATATTTCTTTATTTTTATGACATTACTTTGACCAACTGTAGATTACATTTTAATGAGAACACTACAACTGTAGTAACTCACTGTTACTGAATAAATGTTTTTTAATCACAAATGGGCGCTTTTGTGTTGTGCTGTTGTGTAGACAAGTAAATGGCAGCTGATCAGAATTGTACTACAATTTAATTATAGTGACATTGTCACAAAGCAGCTTTAGAGAAGTCTAAAATCAAAGAAGCCTTTATTTGTCACACATGAATTACAATTGTGAAACTGAGCACAGGGTCAGCCAAATACCCCCAGAAGTAGAGAGGGTTACAGACCCGACTCAACCAACCTTCTGATCAATGATGCAGAGCCTTAACCATTGAGCCACCAATGAGGAAGCTCCCAGTCAAGTTAAATCTAGAAGCCTTTGTCATTTCAACCATATATAGCTGACACAGTACATAGTGAAATGAAACAACGTTTCTCCAGGACCATGATGCTACATAAAACAACACATAAAGTGCAACGTGTACAAAGTGCAAGATAATAGAAAGTGCAAACAGACAATACAAAACACTACAGAACAAGTACACAAACTAGTGCTGACCAGTGTGCGTTCTGTATATTATACAGTACATTGTGCAAAAATAGAGGGTTGTAATCAAAGAGTGGTCTGGTAAACATACAAAACATACGTTAAACATAAGTTATAGCAGCAGTTGGATGAGGTATTGACATGAGATGTGCAAAACAGCCTGTGTGGGTGGGTGTATGTGTGTCCTCCTGAAATGACACGTGGCTGAAACACTTGAGACTAACAATACTTAAAGGCAGCTCATCTTCTTTGTGGTGACACTGGATAGTGGAAAGCATAAAGGCAAACATTACACACACGGACACATCAGCAGTGTGTCCACTAGATGTCAGCGTGTCTTTATAGTGTAATAGTTAAGGGGCCCGCCTACTTTTACACAAGCACAAGAAAGTCCCATGATCAAATTTATCCCTTTCTCAAAGAGAGTGAATCATTATGAGTACAACACAAACAATACATTAGATAATCACAGATTTGAAGACAACCGATAAACACTTTACTAATGAACGCAAATGAAATTGTTTTTAAAACGTTTTATTCTCTAAACTGATCATCTTTTGGCTCACTTGAAGCACTCTGACTTGTGAAAGAATGAGTCTTAAGCTGAGGGCATCTCAGACTAACACCACAATGTGCTCTCTGTTTCTCAGCTCTCTCGTGAGTGTGCACTCCAGACTTAAGAACAGTGCTGCCTTTGGCTACGATATAGACCAATTTAGCAACGTCCCTGAATTGGAGTCCCTCAGAGATCCCCTTCTGACATAGAGATTTTATTGTTCTGAATTTATTTTTGGCATCTGTCTGGCATTTTACATTTCCTTGTAGTGCACTTTAAATGCAGAGGGTCTCTTTAGACTACTTAAATTTCACCAGCTGTGTTCTTATTTCCTACCACACTCCCTTCCCCTCTGTGTGGACTGAAAACACAATACTCTCAATTCTCAAGTCTCACAATTTACTTACAGAGTAAAGATTACTTGATCTTTAGGTACCAGGTAATTGTGTGTGTCTGTCTTGGCAAGAATGCTCTAAAAATACATCTGGGAAAAAAAAGGGGGGAAATATACCTTTATTTTACAATATATGTACAAAAAATTAGAGGAAAAATAAAATGCGAGTGTAGCCAACAACACAATAAAAAAACTAGCTATTAAATAATATCACTTTCAGAAATTGAAATTCAAATGTTTGACTTGGTATCTTAATTCTTCATCTAGTGAAATGTTGATAAATAAGATGTTGAGTGAGACAGAAATTATAGTTATATACAGTATATCTACTATTTGACCATTCTGTTACTCCTAAAATTAGAGGCAAATCTGTAAGTCCTTAATATGTCTTGTTGGTATAAATAGTTTCTTGGTCTTCATTTCATCATAAGACTATGGAAAGGTTTACACTCCAATTGCACTATAGACCATAACCCATACATGTACAAACACTGCATATTTGTCCCGCAGTTAGTTTTAGTCAAATTCATGTTTATCTGAAAGAACTTGGTGAAAAGGAAGGAACTGGAGCTTAGAGAGGGATTTTTGTCAAAAACTATATAAATGTGTATAGTAATCTACATCAGGGAATCTCTAAGTGAGGATTGAGAACCAAGGCAACGTCCTTGATTGAAACAGTTACTGAGCCCAGTTTTAATTTGATTAAGTTTCTATTTGCACAGCACATTGTATTATAGGCACTGTCAACAAAACAACTTTATAGATACCCAGAGGTAGATTAAGATCCAAATGAGTTTTGGAATAAAGCGAATCTTGAAAGCTGACAATACATTTTTTTTTTTAAAAAAAGCTCCGTTCTTTTATCTTGAAGTAGATGGGCTGCTATTCTAAGTTGTAGCATCATCTCTGTTATTATCATGTGATAAACGGAGTCTGTGATAACCAGGTGGTTGAGATTTATATCAGATTTATTAGACTGGTCCCTTAAATTGAATGGATTTTAATCCAAACTCAAAAACAAGTCTGTCTATAAATGGTGTCAAACTGAGTCTACTATAATCTGTGTGTGAATTCGAAGAATATAAAAGCTCGGTGACTACAAAGAATAGACAGAATAGAATTGTACACATTTGAATAATTAGTTATTTAAATAATTGGATCATGTTCATTAAAATAAATCTGTTCTAATTGAGACGGTGTTATTTTATACTTAGACATGTATACTTAAATGCCAACATTTTAAAAGGGACTAATGACATCAGGAAATAATAAGATAAAAGATAGGTTGACTATTTTGATAAGTTTTAAGCCTGTGAGTGCAATTTTGATTTTCTCTGCCAGATGGTCTGAGACACAGCTAACGCCCTGTGAGTCTGTCAACATGTCCAGCTGGGACAAAGCAAACACTCCCAAACTGATGTCATTAAAAATGCTGGATAAGAAGCAACCTGTAGATTACAGCTCACAAAACACACGTTTTAATGAGAATATATTAATGTTTGTTTTCAGTTTTTCGCCTGTTAAAGTCGTTTTCTGTCCGAGCTTTAGCTAAAATATATATGACAAAAGTTTTTGCTAGTTCCTCCAGAACTCCAAATACCAGCATGCACCAGTGCAGAACCCGGTTACCACGACGACGACGTTCTGACACGCCCATAGTGGGCGTGGTTACTAGGAGACGGAGTTGAGTTGAAGGATGCGAGAGGAGAGCGCAGTAGTACCTGAAATCTTAGCTAAAGTTAGACAGGACGCACACTCAGACTGAATCATGCACCGCGTCAGCTGTAAGACTCACTGGGAGCGGTGTGGAAATTGTGCAAGATACGGATAAGACACGTTTCTTTTCGTTTGTCTTGAAATGTTGCGCTGTTGCGTGATAAGTTTCCCGGATTCCCGTTAACGGTACAATGCGCTCGCAGGAGCTCGGCGTCAGGACTAAGCCTGTTTCTGCTGAAGTGTGATACACAGCGTGTAAAAAGGCAACAATTTCACTCGAAATAGTTACCAGAAAGTTAAGAACTAGTAAGAAAGACTTGGAAATGGGGAACGCGGGGAGTTTGGAACAACACACCGACCCTAGAGGACACAACATGCCGTTAAAACTGCCCATGCCGGACCCGGGCGAGCTAGAAGAACGGTTTGCGCTTGTTTTAGTAAGTAAAGTCTGAGAACTTTTTTATGGAAGTATAAAGACAGAGAAATAAGAGTTGCGTGTCTGACTGAAGCCAGCCTTTGTTTGGTTGTATCAGGGACACATCCTGTCTCTGTCCGCCGGACACCGAACAGCTCCACTCGGTCACTCCCTGCTATTGTGTGCGTTAATAAGCTAAGCTAAGCTAACGAGACCAGCTAAAACTCTCCACCGTATCACACACTTACTGTTTACTGTCACACACAGACATTACCGGCTGTATTACACGTCTCTTATACACGTATAACACGTGTGGGATTAGTTACAACCTTATTTATCCATCATGAGAAAGGTTACAGTGGGTTTAGTTGTTGTTATTGTTATTATTATTGCTCTCCTGTACAGAGCTGGTTAAAGGAAAACTTTTCTAGCTCGTCCCTTTTCTGTTCAGGCTGTAGTTTAACTCGTTTCTATACCAGTTAAAATCCCTTTCGTTTGTTTCTAACAACCTGATGTATTTTTTCCCTCCAAGTTTTATTCCTAATGTCTTAGTTTCATGTAGTTTTAAACCCTTTTAAACTGGATGTTTAGGATCAACGCGACCTTTCATACAGATTCACACATTCATCCAAAAAACTTTACAATACTGTCCTTTTCGTTATCGCTTATCTTTTGTATCGTTAAATATGCATTTATTAAACCATGATAAAAAAAAATTACAGTGTGTTTTTAAACCTGATTTAAGGCGAATACATGTACACTTTAGTAAGTAAGTAAAAGTCATGGTACAGTTTTTCAGTGCTGCTTTTCTCAGACTGAGAAACAGAACAAATAGATGGAGGTTTTGATAAAGTGCTGATGATTTGCCAGGTTTTCCCTCTGGGTAAAGGGGTGGTGGTTGGTTAGAGAGATGATGTTAAGTGCTGTACACACAGCAGTATTTTGCCTACCACACACTGCTGCTTGCAAATCAGTTCCTCACCATCTACATTTACAGGAGCAGGTGAAACTATCTACACTGCAAATGCTGAGCGTGTGATCATATATAGGTTTGAATATTAGGGACGTACCAGTCGTGGTTTTTCTGTTTTTATTTATTTCCTTATTTTCAGAATTCTGGTTGTTCAGCTTTATTTATTTATTTATTTATTTTGATTGTAATCGAGTTGATTCTGTGAGCTTCTGTTGACGTTATGCAAAGCATCAGTGTGGTGACGGTGGCCTGGTTTAAACTTTCAGAAAGTCTGTACAATTCAGTGGAAACTCTGGGATCCATACATAAGTAGGGTTTTTTTTGGGAAATCAGGAACGGTTGTATCATTAAATCAATGCAAGCCACACACAGCAACGTGGTTCCGATTGATTTATGTAACAAAAAGCTTTAACAATAGACATTGTCACAAAGCAGCTTTACAGAAATCCGGATGTAGGTTTAGCTTCCTAATGAGCAAGTCCGAGGCTACAACAGCGAGGAAAAACTTCCTGAGGCAGCATGAGGAAGAAAGTGTAACATAAAAAAGAGAGCCCCCGGGGTTATAAGTCATTACTCTGTAACTGAGTACTGTCAATTCGGGGTACGGATATAAATTTCTAGGCACTCTGTCATCCTTGTAATATGTGCGTAGCCCAATTTGTGAACAACTAACACGTCAGGTGAAATTTATAGAAGAGTCTGGAAGCTTTTCACAGTTTTCATATCTCACTGTTAATAACCATCTTTAAAAATGCTTTAAAAGTTCAGATCAGACTTGCTGATAAGCAGAAAACTATTTAATAAATCTTTGAGTATTGGATTGAACTAACACTCTGTCTTATATATATTTTTTCAGCTCATACCGTTCTAGCCCTGGTGTACATCATCCTTGAAAATGAAACATTTTCTAAAGCATAACAATGTAATAAAGGTATTCTGTAGCTTCTTTTCATTTTCTCTATAGAGCCAGTCTTCTGTTCCTATAAATAATAGGATACTATCCCAAAGCATTTCAGCTTTATTCAAAACCTTTGTGATCCCCAAGTCTGTAGTTAGGCTCTTAACACACTCCGCACCTGTGTGTCTGAGGAATGCATTTGATGTCTACTCTTCTGTTTTGCGTGTGCTTGTATGCATGTGTTTTGGTGGCACAGCCCTGGCTGCCTGCTCGTCTCGCTTTTATAGCTCAAACACCATCAGACTTTATGCTTCACTGACGCTAGCGCAGCCCTCATCACTCTGATCCAGGCTTCTCCAGTTAACACTCACACACACACACACACACACACGACTCGGGTGATAACACAGTTCAGATGAATGACGGCAGGGAGGCCTGGGGCAAAAGAAAGCGAGAAAAGTTACAGTGCTACTGGAAAGTTAAAAGATGCAAACTGGAAAATGAAAGTGCCCCTGGGGGAAATGGAGCTGGTTTGGTTTTAATGAGTCATTCAGCCTCGCACAGTGCCTGAGGCTGCGGTTCTTTTCTCTGGCCGGAGGGAACTTCTTGTGCTGTTTCTATGATCGTTTTTACAAACCTGTAACTATGCACTCATGCAGTATTTTAACAACCACATCGGTTTGAGTTTAACCTCATGGCCACATCGCTTTTTGTGATCTTGACATTTTTGTCTGTTCTCTATAGAATAAAACATGGCAGAGATGGTTGATACCACCATGACGAGAATTTTGTGTGACGTTTGTGTCTGTGTGTCGATTCTAATCACTCTACAGTTTTCCCTTATACTGTAACTAGAGTAAATGATGTGACATCACGTTTTTGGCAGGCGTTCGGAGGGCTCGTGCGTTTTAATCACAGCTCTTAAAGTTATTTACTGCTATTAAACATCGACACATGCCAAGCTCTGAGCTCTAGCAGGCTGAAGGAGTAGCTACTTTAATGATGACCGCTCTGTTCCTACACCACTGAGCTGCTGTCAGTGATGATGAACCTTTTTTTTTTTCCTTTGTATGTGATCCCATGACATTTTCTTGGTTTTGTAACATTTGACGTGTTTGCGCTCTTGTTTTTGTATATTCACAGGGGGAGTATAAACATTGTGACTTTAATTTAGATTTAGAACCTCATGTATGTGTTCAGCAGCATGTAGTACGTGGTAAAAACCCACTGCAGAGATCCACCGAGAGGGTTTGAGCACATATTGTGTAGACGCTATGAAATCCACCCTCGGATTATTTCACTCTCCCGAGACACAAAAGCGCAACCTGCACATGCTGTAATGCTGCGTTTGACCTGAAACTCCCAGGAATTAAAGAATGTCTGGAACTGCTACTGATTCTCAAAGCAGACATATCCATGATGTTCAGCTGTTGCCAAGATAAAAGACAAACTGTTTCACATGGGACTGACTGTGGAATGGAAAGCTTTTCTTTTTTTTTCTTCTTTTTTTTAAGGGAATTTCCAGTTATAGTACGGTCTGCTTTAAATTATATTAGATTAATGCTCACTCCTCTTGTTTATTTTTGGCATTGCATTTTTTCAAAGATTTTAGAATGTACATTTGATTCGCTAAAGTAACCATTAAGAGTTTAAGTGAATGTGCCAGAAAGCGTCAACGTGCGGCATTCGCGCTAATCTTCACCCGAGAGCATATCTGCAAGCAGCGGCGCCGTCACCATAGCGACAGGAACATTACTGTTAACTGCTTCTCCAAGGAGAAGAACCGTGACTCCGCTACTCAGCATGGCTTCGAATGAGCACGCTTATCAGATTTAACAGGAAAAGATTGTTTTGTTATGAAACTCTTCCAGCAAACAACAGAACAGTACAGAACAGACCATTTTCAATCTATTCAACACTTTTGCTGGGGTTTGTCGCTGTGTAATTAAGGATAAACTTCGGCCAAGTAGGGCAAGGTTGATGAGAACCACCCAACACCTCCTGTCTCAGTTTGTGAATAACCCATGATGAATATAAGCTAATTAGAGACTTCATTGGAGAATATTAGTCCTGTAACCAGGTATAAATAACCAGGATAACCAGTGTGGTTGTGTATAGTGATGAATCTCAGTAAAGCAAGCGTCCGAACGAATATAGAGATAAAATGTACATGGAAATATTCATAATCCCCAAAAATCTTGTGGAAATGTTTGTGGTCATGTGTTTTTTTTTCTTTCAAGAACACCTATCAAAAAAAAAAAACCGTGCACACATTTTTTTACAAAGCACATTCAAAGGAATAAAAGGAAATAAAAGAACCCGTGACATAAAAAACAACGATAAAAGGAAAACCGGTGGCGAGCTGATCACATTGTTGTGTCGTTTATTGTTTTTTTATTTGACTCGTCCTTAAGAACTTTTCAATACATTAAGATGACTAAAGTTATTCAGAGGCATTCATGACTCAGACATTTAGACAATAAAGCGTTCGTATTTCCACCCTGTGTAATGGTTAGCCTTTTGAGAAGAGAATCCAGGATCCATCCATATAATTAGTGGCTTATGCTGAAAAGAAGTCCTGTAGTCTTTTCCTGCTTACTTATTCCTGTAAAATAATGTGCCTTATACAGTGAAAGACTCGTCAGTGACAGACCTAACGAGGAGGTGAGCATCAGTAGCAGTGCTATTGTTAACCACCTCTGCTGCCTTTCCTGTAAAACCCCAGTGGGTTTGTTTCCTGTTGAATTTACAGATAGATCCTCCTGCCAGTTTGCTAAAAATAGAAGTGAATGGTGATTATAATGAACAAAAGACAAAGTTACAGTGCACTGGGACAAAAAGTAAAAAAAATAAAAAATAAAAGCAAGTAAGTACTGCTAATAATAATATATTTTACCACTTATGTGAGGTGAAATAAACATTTAAACTTAATCTACTTTCTCTATCACACTCCATCCAATGAAAAGGCAGCTTACTTGTTATCTCCATTTGGGATTTAATAAAAACGTGCTTCTCTAATCAGTAATAACACTGATTTTCATGAGCTGGTGTTCATGCAACTAACTAACAAAGTTTTAAAAGAGCACATAGGAGCTGTGTGACTGTGACAGGGAAAGTCACAATGCCCTGAGAGTGACACACATGAAATCCATGTTTCTAGCCATGCTTCATTTTAATTTTATTTCATTTATTATATTTAAATGTACAGCATTGGTTTTGTTCTATGCATCTAAGTGTCTAGAAAATATTTAAGTTGAATTGATTCGATTCTGATTATTCTTTCTTGGGGCATGGATGATTAGTGGTTAGTGTAGACTTTTCTTTGTGTGTTTCAGGGTTGGGGGTTTGATTAATTGCTCTGTCTTGTATGTGGAGTTTGCAGGTTCTCCCTGTGCTTCAGGGGTTTCCTCTAGGTCCATGTCCTCCCCCAGATCAAAGATGTTCATTGTAAGCCGATTAGCATCTCTAAATTGTCTATACTGTGTAAATGGGTGTGTGTGTGTGTGTGTGTGTGTGTGTGTGTGTGTGTGTGTGTGTGTGTGTGAGCACCCTGTGATTGGTTGGCACCCTGTACAGGGTGTCCCCTGCCTTGTGCCTTGTGCCTTTGACCCCATGTAGGATCAGTGGTAGAGAAAATGGCTGGACGTCTTCTTCCTTTGTATCACTGTCTGTTTGTACCCTATTTAATGTATCTGCATTAAAGACTGCAAAAATATGATTTATGTCTTCATTGTTAGAAACCAAATAGGATAATGGACACTTTTAAACATTTTTTTTTTTTTTTTTTTTTTTACAAAAACAACATGCCAGTACATCCATGGTGTTTTAGTTGAATTTGGTTAGTCACGCATGGTTCAGTATCTTTCTCACAGTCAGTCTTGTTTTACCTTAGTGTAGACTTTCATTATAGAGTTTTTTACGCTGCAGTAGAATTCTGCTGGGGTTCCACTTAAAAGCCGGGTTATAAATGTGAGCGGTAGCCTGCGGTTATGGAATTGTAGTGCTTGTTTCTGTGCTATGCCATGCAGCAAACCAGAATATTTTCATGCTTAGCAAGCCAGTCCGTGTATGTACTGAGGGTAGAATTCACATTAATGTGGCATTTTATTGCCTCTTCCGAAAGACATATTTATGATTCGATTGCGATTAAGTTGCGCTTAAGCAGTATTACATGCACTTGCCTCTCGTTGTACGCTGTTCAGTGATGACATCAGCAGCGCAGCTACTCACCAGCATTCTTATCATTTTTCTACCGAATTTCTATTAAATCAAGTGAACAATGCTGATCCTTAGTGCAGCAGAGAGAATATGAGATTCGTCAGATTCCTCACATGTAGCAAAAAATACAGAGCTGTTCATTATACTGACTCGGCGTGGAACTTGGCACGGCACCCGAACCCTGTGGCGTCTACTAGCTCCCTACTGGAGCCTGGGACTCTGCTCTGGATCTATGTCTCTAGCCATGTATGCGCCCATGAGCAGCTCGGCGTGGTGGGCCGTTCAGGGTCCAGCATGCTCCCTTATCTAATTATCTACAGCAGTGTGAAGCAAGAAGATGTGGAGACAGAAAAAAGTCGAGGCAGTGCTGTGTGCTTTTAAGGGCTCTGTGCAGTCAGGGCCTGTGGTGTATGAAAGTGCTGGTTGGGAAAAGCTGAAGCAGAGCTGGAGTATGCAGCGGCCAGTGTGGCAGCCTGCCGTGTGGGAAACTGATTCTTGGCTTTGACCTTAACAGCAGTTTGTAGTTGGCTTTTCAGTTCTTTGGGGGAGTTTTTCTTTTTCTTTTTCTTTTCTTTTATTTATTTAGATACAATTCTGGGATTTCTGTTGTTGTTTTTTGCAGCACTCTATGTAGCCTGTGTTTTCTTGGCCTTAGTGTCTCGTAGCGTTGTTATTATAGAGTACAGTAACACTTTCTTCTCTTTTCTGTTTTGTTTTTAACTCGTGGAAATACAAATGGGTGACGTGCCTGCATCGTGTAACTTCTTTTTGCTGCTACACACAGCATATTACATTTTAGATATATATCTAATGCTGTGGGACATTAATTCTAAAAAAGTCTCATAAAAATATGTTGAAGATTTCAAGAGGTTACAGGAACATTTGTTTGATGAACAATGATTAACAAACACTAATGTACATGTGACAAGGTCCCATGTGTTATATTCACTACACACTATACAGTGTCGTGCCTCTCATCAGCTCGATTGTGTAACGTGGCAGCTCTTTTGTGTGCTGGATGGCCCTGGTTGTGGGGTGATGTAATCGTCTGCTACGGCTTCATTAACTGCTCAGAATCGCCTCTCATATTCACCAGTGCAGCCGTACAGTAGCCCAAGCGTCACTACTGGGCTTTGTGCCTCATTGTCATGCAGGGCATTACGGGAGGCTCATTGTGCTGGCCAAGATGACGGCTGTTCGAAACCGTAGCGGGGACGTGACTAGACACTTTGAGGGAGCAGACGCGTGTGTGGGTGTTTGCTTTGACAAATCGAGCTGTTAGGCAGTCCAGCTGTTTTTCATTGTAAACACAGAGACCTGCATCTGTACTCTGAAAACAAAGAGAAGGATTCTCGGAGAAAGGAAAAGAGTGAAACAAAGCAGTTTTTGTCACAAGATAGTAAAGTTATAAAACTTTTCTGTTGTGTTTCAGCTGCAAAGTTTTTCAATGTCTGTGTGTGAATTCAATTTCTCTAAGTACTGGGATAGTGCTAACTTTTAATTAAGCCAAAAGATCTTATTAGGATACATAAAAAACATTTTCTTGAAATTATTTTTTCCCCCAAAACACAACCATTACATATATCTTTATTCTAAAATTTCCTTTATACACTGAGAGTCTGGCCTTGACCTGGTGAGTTGCTGAACCTCAGCTACATTTTAATCCTTGTGCTCTGCACTTTACTGTCTCCTTGCTAAAGTAAGTTTGCCTTGTGGCCCTCTTAGCATGTGAAGAGAGCCATGGTATAAAGCACTCCTCCTAATACACTCCGGTATTGAATGGACTTAATGTTTGTACTCGGGCTTCGGTGATGCTGAAACACTTTGGCCATTGGACGAGACCCAAGCAAACTGTTCTGCCGAGCGCAGACAGATGCACTGTGGCTGTTTGTCCCTGGAGAGGCTTGTCTTTAGAAGGTGTCTAGGTGAAAGGACTTGTTTGTAGCCTGAGCTCTTGCCAGGGGCAACATCTGCTGTGTGAATGGGAGCTTCAACTGTATCTGAATGTGCTTCATGGAGAGAGAGAACAATACAGCAATCTGTCAGGGTGGCTTTGTACTTACAGCCACTTTCTCTGCTGACACGTCGACTTCAGACATCATATAATACAAGCGTGTTGCAACTCAGAGGCCGAATAGACAACTCTACTGTAGAGTCGGATCTGTTTAACCTCTTGCCATCTGCTCTAAGCCTGTGAATTTATCTTGAATATAATCAAATCTAGCTAGCATTTCATTTTATAAGCACAAAGCAGTCTACAACTATTTCCAGATATTTTTTTACTAATTTCAAGCTTTATATATTCATGTTTTTGGCAGATGATTTTACTTTTATACATTTGTAGAAGGAAGCAGAATGATCTGACAGTAGATTTAGAGAATTGAAAGTTTGAGCAAAATTTGAACAGTTTGAATAAAATTTGATTAATAATAATCTCGTAATAAAATAATTTGCCTTGAATATAATAAAATAATTTGCTTTGAAATGCAAGTATAGTTTAATTTTGCCGTGCAGTCTTACAAATCAGACCATTGAAAATTGTGTGCTCTATTATTTAAGGGAGTATTCTAATCGTATAGTCAACTACCTTCACATCTGCAACATCTGCACTCGGGTAGCAGAGTCTAAACTGTTTTGGATTTTTTTTTGTTTTTAATAATTCATTTCCTTTTTACTTTTCTGTGTTTAATTTCATAAAAGTGTTACATTCAGTGTATTCAAACGTATGCAAGGTTTTTCCATTTAATTTCTTAGTAATCTATCATTTTTAATCTTAGAGATCTATAATTTTCGTCATCCAATCATGACGAAATACATTTGTCTTCTGGCCTTTTTTTAACTTCAAATATCTTCATATTAGTATAAGAGAGTAGTGCAAATTATGTTAGGTATTGAGCTTCTTTATGTAAGTAATAAGCAGCCTTGTAGTATTAATTAATGTTATAGAATATCTAATGTTTCCTGATACAAGTAAACTAGGAATTTTTACAAATATTTAAGATTATTATATGTATTTCTAGGGGAAATAAGTCTTCCCAGGATGTGTTTGGAACAAGTAAACTTTATCCTGTTGATAAAACATCTGCGTTAAAAACCTTCCAAAGGCTTGACAGTGTCACATCGCAGACATACGGCTGTAGAATGCTGGTAAAGTGCTGCAGTGAGATGATCTCACGTTTCTGTTCTGTTTCACACGTTCAGTTCGTTCCACACGTTCAGCTAATCTCCAGGAGCACTTTTTGCACATCATGTGATCAGCAGTTGAGAGACTCGGGGTTAATAAGTCACAAGACTTTATTAGTAATCCACTTTCTTTGTTAAGGCAGAGTTTCTGATGTAGCTCTAGCATTATGGCTCAGGTCAACTCCAGAGTCTAGGACAAGGACAGAGTATGTTTCGAGACAGAGTACGTTACTTTACCTTGGACTGTCCTGTAGATTATCCTGAACTATGTCTATGTCTGATATCTGATCATATTAATGCTTTGTGACAGTGCCCATTGTTAAAAGCTTGATACAGATCAAATTGAATTACATTTATATCTCCATAGCTTGACTTTTGCATTTCAGACTTCCTGTCCAAACATTAAGAAACAAAATGGTTGGTACTTGATAAGTTTACCTTTTTAGAAACTGTTGTAGAGTTAATTGGCTAGGCTTATAAATATCTCTTCCATTCAATAACGTTACACAGGTAAGTGAACCGAAGCTGTGTGGGTCTGTCACAGCTTGCGTCCTTTCCTAAACGTCATTAAACACCCTTTAACAGGGCAACTACAGTGATAATGGTATCTTTCCTCACTGCTTAAATCAGTTCCAGATGCTTGTGTGTGTATTTAGTGAATTGCTGGGCTGGTTCCATAGCTGAGCCTCACCTATTTTTGTTGTCGTATTCAACCGAAGCTTCAGTGAAAGTGAAAGCTGCTATAAAAATGGTTAGTGTGTGCAATAAATGTCAGGCAGACACCACTAATCAGATAGTGACACCCTCTGTCTTTGTCTTCAGGATCCAACTGCTCAGTGGTAGCCTAATCCTCTCAGCAGCAATGAAAAAATCATTTTAATTTCCTACGTTTAAAATGCTGTGCTTATCACCGGTGTTGTTTTTGAGGGAGATTTCTTGGAGCAGGTCTATCTGTTGAGACCTCAGTGCAGGAAGGACAGAGCTAATCATTTTCCTCTATCAAGTGATGGTGCTGGTTTCAGAGCCATAGCACTCCATGCTTCTCCACCACAAACGAACCTGGTCACAGCTTTATTCATCAAAGCGCTTCTGATCTGGACCCTGCTTGAGGGCATCATCATTTTCTCCTTATGACAAACAACTCAAGCAAATTTCCTGACCGACAATAAGAAAAGACAAACAGTGGAGGATGTTTTGATGATAGCGCACAAATTTAAGGAACGCAATAGTGGCTTTTATAGTTAATATTATAACCAAAGCTGTCAACTAGGGCAAACCTGTTTTTTTTGTACCACCCGAGAACACTAGACAATAATTATACAGAAAGCATCAAGTAAACTCTGGAAAACACGGTAAGAGGTTATTTTGGAGGACAAGTGCAAGTGAACGTTGGCAAGTGAGCCAGACAGCAGTCAAAGCATAGTAGTTATTGTCATATCATTTTATTTTAGATCGAATAAAAAGTATCACCTAGCAGTTTGCCTCCTGAATGACTGAGTAGGTCTGTCAGTGACAGTTCATTGGCACTGACAGTAGCTCATTGTGTAAATGTCTTCATTATGCCCTCAGGGTGACTCTGTGCCAGGTTGTCAGTCTGCAGCCATCAGCCAGGGACAGATAGTGTGTAATCTGTGCTTGGGTCTACTCACAGTTAGTACTTACACCTCACACAAAACATCCATCATGTCATAACAGGCCTCCCCTAATTACTAGGGATCTATGAAGGACTAATCAGGTAGAATATTTGTCAGTAAAAAACACTGCTGGAGGTCATAATAAGTAATTACAGTCAATAGGAGTGACTCCAGGATGTACACATGATCGTCACGCTGGAATTGTACTATATAGGCAAACCTATATAGGTTTTTTTTCTTTTTCTTTTTTTATTTGTTATAGCTGCTTGCTGAAGGGCCTATGGTCAGATGAGTTTGTGATCATTACCAGGAATGTAGGCTGTAACAAAATCCTTACTACCATGTCCATGGTATATACATAAGTGGGTTATTTCTTTATTTCTTTGACTTGAAAAGGATTCAGACATGAATCCTCCTAAAGCTCCTAATTTTGTTCGTCCAAAGTTTGTCAGAAATAATTACATTCAGTCAGAATTTGGCTTTTCATTGTGCTTTAAGTGCCATGATAAAACATCACTCATACTGTTAAGGTTCATAGTTTTAATATGGACAGATGTGTTACAGATATACCATATGGCCAAAATCTAGACATTTGACCATCGTACCTGAATGTGCACCTTCCCTAAACTATTACTACAGACTAGAATTAGAATTTCCCTTCTCTGCAAATAAGGGGTCCAAACCTGTTCCAGCATGACAAAAGCTAGCTCCATGAAGACATAGTTTTGTGCTAAGGTTGGTGTTGAAGAAGTTGGAGTTGAAGTGGCCCAAACCCTGAACTTAGCCCCACTGAACATCTTTGGGACGAACTAGAACACTAACTGCACCCCAGAACGCTTCACCTACCAGCAGTGCCTGACCTCACGAATGATTTGTTGTCTGAATGAACAAAAATCCCAACTGACAGGCTTCAAAATCTAGTGGAAACTTCCCAGGAGAATGGAGGCAGCAAAGAGGAAAAAAATCTGGAATGGGATGTTCATCAAACACACATGAGTGTGATGGGAAGATGTGCACAAACGTTTGGCCATGTAGTGAACATTGTTTTTTTTTTCTTTTTTCAAATATCATCTTTAAAAAAAAAAAAAAAATGGAGCTAGCAACAGTTTTAAAAAATGATCCTTTGTTTTAAAGTGTAATCTCATGAAAGATGATTGATGTCACACAGACCGACATGGTGTTAGATCTACAAGCAGTTGACTGTAAGAAACTCCAAACAGTTCTGCCTACAGCTGATTCACCAACCTTAAAAAAAGAACCGTAAGTCTAGACGTCGTAGACTGAGTTGCAGATATGGTGCTGTTTTAGGATTTGCCAATAAAGACACAAGTAATTAAGTTTTATGAGTAGGTGAATGAGTAGGTAAATTAAAGACAGATAGAGTGGCAGATAGAGAGCCATGAAAGCTGCAGGAATTGCAGAATGTACAAACCCATTATAGCTAAAGTTTCATAGCTTTAACAAAGAGAGGGTTATCATTGCCCGTAGATGTGAATGGTACTAACAGATGCTACAGGTGGAATAGATTTTGGACAAACCATGATCTCATTGCTTTCTATTAAGGCTCTCTGTCACAGAGTGAAAGTGGCAGAAACCACACGTCACCATACTCAGAATGGAGTGTGGTGGAAAAATGCAGCCAATATGATTAACTGTACAGTGGATAAAAGGATTAAACATTATAATGCTATTCTTTATTTAGAATTCAGTCTGTTTTCATTTCTCCTCTTTGGGAATTAAGAAAAATGGCTTTATAGGAAATGGACAATTGATCTGTGAAAAAAAGAACAAGCTAATGGTCAATATACATCCTTATAATATTTGTTACAAAACAATAAATTGTCCTGTGCTAAATCATGTGCTTTATCTTATGATCCTGCAGTGGGGTTTGAAGGGAGGATTACACAGTTTATCCTTAAACAGAGGAGGGACATCTGTGCACCCACAGACATTCACCAGATTACAGAAATACACTGCACTAATTAGGGGATGAAACTCACTCAGCCAGCCAGGCTCGCACAGGATTGTGGGTAACTGGAGATAACTTTCCAGCCTAGGGTTTGCCTGAATGGCTCTCACTTTGTCCTGACTGAGAAAAGTTTGCCATCCCTGTAAAGTTGTATTTAAATGGTCTCTGTGTGCATAGTGATATGCATAATTTAGAGATGGGACACATTCCAAGAATGTTAGCAGACTGCATGTTCTAGTATTTAATTAACCGGACTCTTGTCATCTGTTATGTTTGCCTGGTGATTTTCTCATCTCACTGTCTGCCCAGCGGAGAGGAGGCTTTTCTTCAGCCGTGGGACAGACGGTGTCTGGCTGCTCGTCTCGCTTTCCACCAGCCTCAGGAAACACTAAGGAAATACAGTAATGTGAGAAAGTACAACCAAGTGTTTCACTAAGAGAGAGGGAAGGGAAATAGGAAAGATTACAGCAAAGAAGCAAAAGGAGCTAGAAATTGAGAGAAATCTGCAGCGACTACTTTTCGGAATCGAATTTTTACATTTTTTAATTCACGTTGCAGAAAGTCACATTTGATTTAGAATGATATGTTAGTGTTAATTCTGTATAGCAACTTACTGAAACATTAACAAAGTTATGTAAGATGGTGTGTTAGGTCAAGGTGTCTGTACCTCTGTTAGCCAGTGAATATACTCAAGCAAAATCACCAGTCAGGATAGATCTGAAGGCAGCTCTGCCTCAGAGGCAGAGGATAGATATAAACCGTTTATTGTTTTTTATGTACACCTTTATGTGCATTGGCGTATTACTAAATTCATTACAAGTTCTTTTCTGTAATCAAAGCTAGTTAACAGTAGTGAAATTACCAGAATTTAAGATACAACCAACATAATTATATCAGAGTGGACAAATCTGTAGACCGTGCATCAGGAACAAGCATATTTTGTGTCCTATGGATTTATTTGGTTCCTTGCTGATTAGCAGAAACCTCACTGCTGTAACTCTAGCGAATGCTTCTGAATCCCTCCCACCGTTTGGTCTTCTACACACCTGCTGAAACACGATACTGGTTGTGTGTACACCAGTTTGCATAATGTGAATCAGTGTGCATGGATGAACAGGGGTTGTGGAAACACAGCCAATATCAAGCAAAAGAAAAGAAATAGAAAGTTCTCCCCAGTCACTTCCCAGTTAAACATGCTGCAAGAAAATAAAGACACTAACCAGACTCAGATATATTATCTGTTATCTGTAACGTGAGGACAGAACATCACCACGTAGTGCTGAACATTGCTTGCAAACACAATGTGTCACATTAGAAACTAGGCTAGAAGTGGATAAAGATCATATTTCGTTTCCCTTAGTCTGTATTAATCCACTTAGCCAGCAAACTAGCTCACCATACATCACTATATTACATTAGCTACCAGATTTTAAACTGCTCTGTTCCCAGGCGACACCACAACATGAGACCCGGCAGCACACTTGAGCATTTACTAACCCGTTCAGCCAGCTAGTAAATGTGTTATTTGTCTCACCTATTATAGTGTCATATTATTATAGTTGTTTGGTCCTTGGTGAGCATGAAGTCAAAATATTACTTAACTCTGTGTTACAAAAAGGTTACGTAATATTACTTGTAAAAAATTTCAGCATGTTTTTTTTTAACATAACACACAAATAACCACGCTGAAATCTGTGAAGAACGCCAAGGCCTTCCACTTTTTATTAGAATTAACATGTAGGTATAAACGATAGGCTTTGTGACATGATGAAGCTTCTAACAAGATTTTTTCTTTCTTTTTTTCTTTACTTTTCTTTCTTTTTTTTCTGTTTACATATTTTGTTACAATTGCAGACAGAACAGTTGTTTCAGCCCGAGCACACATCCATGCCTACACACAGTAGCTGTAGTATTCACACTCATTTGCTGGTCACCGAGAGTGATATCAGCATTAAAGCATTAGAGTTTTAGCGTTTGTGCTGTACTTTGCTTTTTATTTTGGCAGGCATACATAACTAGATTACACCATCTTTATTTGAACATGTAGCAGAGCTTGCTTAGGAACACATTAGCGAGAAGTATGCGTGTTTGTTGGAACTTGTACAGAGTTAGCATGCTGTACGTAAATGTTTCAGTAGGACATTTGATTCAAACTTTTACACAGTGTGTTTCAGCTTGCTTCTAGATGATTATCTGTGAACATGAAGCAACATGGATGCTGTAACGCCAAAGACCCCTATTCAACATAGAATTTATTGCTACTCAGAATAAAAGCGGCATGTGTGAACTACTTCAGAGCGACCTTTTTTTTTTTAATTACCACGTATGCCCACCGTGTAGTTTTCTCTGGCTTGGATTTAGTGCTATATTGAACAGGAATGATATAATTTGTAGGCGGTGAGAGCTCAGGCAGGTCAGCGCTGACCACTACGAGCCAGTTAAAACACAGGTAATACACAGTTGACAGATTGACGTGTTATTGTGAAAGAAAAGCCAGCCCCAAAATGCGCGTTCCCGTATTTCAGTTTGTATAATTTACATTCAGGTTGATTATTCATTCTGGTTTATAAAGTAAGCAAAGGTTTGTGTTATATAAGGAATAGCAGCCCTCTCATTCTTTCCTTTTCATTTTCCCTTGCTTGTTTTTCCCTCTTTTTCTCTCTCTCACTACTTTTCTCCTCCATCTGTGTCCTGAGTTGAAGGCAAGGTCAGAGGTTCTGCTTCTCTACTTTCCTTATAATCTGTGGTAATTGAAATACATTTCACTATTTCGGTTAAATACTGTACCCGAGATTAGATTTATGCTTAAGCATTGGACAGTTATCCTTCCCTTCTTCTGCAAACTACATTATGGATATTGATCTCCATTCCGATTTCCAAACATAACAAGTCTCCTGCACTGATGATTCCGTTATTAAGGCTTAACCTGAGCAGGTCTTTTAAGCAGATTTATGTGGATTAATGTGATAGTTCATGCCTCTGGCCTGTTTGTGGTTACTTATTTGTCCAAATGCTTTTCTCATTGGTTTTCTAACAAGGCATGATTTAATCTCATGTTACATATTGACCTACCGCTCACAGGTCTGGTGTGTGTTTGCGATTCTGTCTGCATCTGCTGGATTCACACACCTCCAGTCTCAGCAAAATCTCTGCGTCAAGATTGGGATGTCTTTCAAGACCATGTGGTTGCCATTGTGAACATGGCAATCGTGTTACCTCACCTGACACTGATCATCACCACCAAATAACTTCACTGTGGATTTACCAAATTCTGACAAATCACATACCTGATGCTTGATGCTTCGCGTCCTCCAATTTAAGACTCAGTGAAGCTGAAAGGTTTATTCATTTAATAAGCACTTCGATTTTATTAACATTTCCATTTTTATTTCATGACTTAATGCTAGGACAAAATGTAGCCACATCCACGTATCCTTGAAGCTCCAGGCAGATTGTTGGTGGAGTTCGGCTCATCTGCTGCTGTTTAAATGCCATGTGGCGTTTTTTCTCCAACCGAGCCCCTGTGAAGAGGCTGGAAAAGACAACATCCTGATCGCTTCTCTAGTGCTCCCATGCCCAGCCCTGCAGTGGAAAACAGTAGAGGTTTACAGCTGAAAACACATGAGAAATGGTGTTTTTTTTTCCATATAAAGATACAACATTACAAAGTGCTTTGGGCAGTGGGCAGGGCATGAGCGATTAGACGTACTTTAAAGCAGAACCGATTACTGCTCGTGTTTCATGGTTTTGGTGTATATGTCAGATTGGGCGACTGTGTGTCAGGGCAGGAGAGTTCAATCATTATTATTCGTTTCATTCTTACACTCATGCTCTGAAGGGTGGGGCGCAGAGAGAAAGCGTAAAAAGAGAGCTAGTATAACAGAGGTGGGGAGTGAAGCAGCATGAGAAAGGGGAAGTCTGAAAAAGAGTGGAGGATAAAAACGAAGGAAAGGCGCAGGAGGAGATTTGGAGCCAAATGTTGATGTTGACTGCATTATTTCTGGGGAGTTCCATGGTGCAGATGTTTAAAAGTAGGGCAGAAGGGAAAAGGGGATTGTGTAAGAGCGGAAAAGGAAGGAGTGCTTGAGTTATTTTTTCAGGCTTGGAACTAACATGTGTGGATGCTCGAATGTGAGAGCTTAAGCTGTGAAAAATAATAATCACTACCAGGATGAACACAGCAATAGTAAATATTAAAAATGTAAGTAAAATAAATAGTAGATAGCAAATTTTAATCTCATACAAATGATCATGAAAAAGACTTGTAATAAAAAAATTTAAAATCCTGCCTTTAAGATAAGACAAGATAAGATAAGATACTGTATACCTTTATTCGTCCCACTATGGGGAAATTTCTCTGTTTCAGCAGCAAAGAGTAAGAAAATGCAAATATATAAAAGGAATATAGACATAATATAATATACAGTATATACAAAACAAAATGTAGAAAAAGAGACCACGAGTAAGTAGTTACACTGAAAGACATATTGCACATAGGTAATATTGCACGTTGGTCAAAATTTCTGTTTTGTGAAATGTGGGACCCCAAAATAATAAAACAAAGAGGAAAGAAAGGTTGAACTTTTCAGGGTGTTATAATGTAATAACAGCAGTCATGCAGAACAAAACATGCTGTAACATTACTGCAGTCCAGTGGAAGTGCAGGAGGAAGTGAGCTGTATTCATAAGAATTTGAGTTTTAGTATAGTGCTGAGCTAAGCATTGCACTCATACACACACGCACACACACACACACCTCTGTGGGCAAATGTGTGTGGGATTTAAAATGTAATCATTAAATTTGGGCGTCCTTTTATATAAGTGATGAGGGCAGAGATGAGAGGGATTTAATACTTGTACACTAGCAAGCGTGCAACAACTATGGACATGCACCGTCTGGAGTTTTAAGCTCTGGGTTGAAACGGACATAGAGAAGATATATACAGTCTACAGTACCAGTCCAATACCAGACGATGTTAACTCTGTCTCATGTTTTCGGGTTGTCCATCTGTCCCTCTGTCTGTCTGTTCAACATTCTTGTTAGCTCAATATCTCAGAAACAAGTGCTTGGATGTTTGTAAGGTTTTGATGAAATGATCGTTGTGGCAAAGATGATTCGATTTTGGACTTGATCCAGTCAGGGTCATAGCAAGGCAAATGTCTTAAAATCTTTTTATTTATTTATCTATCTATCTATCTATCTATCTATCTATCTATCTATCTATCTATCTATCTATCTATTTATTTATTTATTTATTTATTTATTTATTTATTATTATTTTTTGCCCCTAGGAAAATGAAAAAAATTATGTGCACTTGGAACAAAACAAAAAAAATGTGATGAATATGTTTTATTAATAAACAGTGAGGTCATTGATATGTTATTTTGTTGTAATTAATTATTATTGTTGTTGTTAACATTATTATTATACATTTGATATTCATTTGATATATTTTATAACATCTTAAGTAATAAAGTGCATATGTATATTTTAAGGGTTTGTTATATGAGGACTGGGCTTGTAGGTGATGGAAACACTCCCAGTGCTGCCATTGCTATTGGGTTCTGCTTGTTTAAAACTGATTTTATATTGTAGTTAAGCCCTGGAAAATATAAGACTGTTTGCCTTCCATGTTCGAATGGCAAATGTGGTTGAAAGGCAGATAAATGTCAGTAGGAACTAAGTTCACCAGAGCACCATGGTCTGCAGACAGAATAGCTGTAGGATTGGTTCAAGGATTACAGTAGAGGCAAATCTGCACTGTATCGTTTTCACTTGCTATGAATGCAGTTATTATATAATTATAATCTGAGACAGCTCAAATATTTCACCCCACATGTCTCCTTTACCCCGTGTCGCTCTGCAATGTCTTCATTGCAATGAAAAGCAATGAATTTCTGTGATGACTTAATTTAGTTCATACATATTACAATGCCTCTTGATATTCTGAAATTCTGCACACATTTTTCTCATTGTTTTTGTTGTGTTTTCCTAGAATTCTATGAATTTGCCTCCCGACAAAGCCCGGTTACTGCGTCAGTATGACAACGAAAAGAAGTGGGAGCTCATCTGCGATCAGGTGAGCCGTTCGATTCCACGACTCTAATCCTGCTCTCATTCTAGCTCACCTGACTGCATGTACAGACTATGCATGGATCTCGATGTGTATAAAGTACACAGCAACAGCAGCATGTATAAATCCATGTAAATTTATGCTCCTCTAAGCCTCTGTTTAACCTTAGCTGGAGGCCTCCAGTCAAAGCCACATATTTTTTCTCATGTTTTTTTTTTCTCTCTCAAATCACCAGGTTGCTTCTAGTTATTTCAGGCCTTTTATTGACATTTGCATGATTGAGTGCTGACGTTATGTAGCCTCACACTGTTAACTCTCTAATGCTTGGCATGGGCGTGTTAGTGAATTAAGAACATTTCCACAAGTCTGATTTAATGCTTTTGTAAATGACAGTGCAACAGAACTCAGACCACCTCTTACAGATAGTCACAGGTTTGGGACCTTGGTGAGAATAAACTGCCAGTGTGAAAGCCCTCTCATTCAGTCAGATGACTAGATGTCTGTATTGTGCACCGCCTCTTTTGTGATTGGTTTTGGATAAACATGTCTGCAAAAATAAATGGAAAAGAAAATGTAGTGTAAATTAACATTAAGAGAAGTACTTATGTGTTAGGCTTCGGTGTGTTAGGGCCTTGGTTTGAGGTTTCCTGGGGATGTCCTTTGTCCTGTTATTGTGCATGGGACGCCAGTGTTATCTGTGAAGTGTCCTTACCAAGGTTCCAGTTCTCAGAAGAGTACGACGTACATACTTTTAAAACTATTAGCTGGCAAATCATCTCTGGTTTCTATAATGTTTGCAATTGAAGAACTTATTCTTGGAGTTTCTATCATTACAAATGAAAACATAAAACAACCCAAAAACAAACCATACAAATTCAGATAAACCGTCTCACGACCACCCAAACACTACTATTAAATGTATGTGCTGTTGATGTGGGAATTACATTTAGTATTTGTCATCCATTAGGAATAGCATTAGTAATAACACTAATGCAGGCCAGAAACACAGCAACTAAAGAAGAGCAAAGAACTCCTACTGCAAACAAACATAGCAGTTACATCATGCTTTTAGGCTTATTCAGTGATATTATCAGGCATTTCTCACTGGCAGATTCTTCAGAACCAGAGCACAGTTTACAGGAAAAAATAGTAATGTGGAAGCTGTTATGTGGACTCAGAAACACAGCTTGGTATTTGAACCCGAGCTGAACCTGATACTACTATTAGGAGGTGGAGTGAGTTCAGTGGCACTGGAGCCGTGCTGTGATTCCTATAAATGTGAACGCGACTGATACTCAGGTCCGCACTTGTTCAGGAATCAAAGTAAACAGTTCGTATGTTTTAGTCGATGACATCATCATTTGTTTCTCGTGACACTCGTGTACTATGAGTGGCAGAGGACCTTTATGGGACAGAAGAGTTGAGGTGTCAGTATAATGATTAAAAAAAAATCAGGTTGCGTTTTGTGTTCTCCATATACATTTGTGATGAGATGATGTAAGATGAACATAAATACATTG
The DNA here is from genome assembly GCF_030014155.1 of Tachysurus vachellii. NCBI lineage: Eukaryota > Metazoa > Chordata > Actinopteri > Siluriformes > Bagridae > Tachysurus > Tachysurus vachellii. The sequence continues at coordinate 15,188,048 of NC_083467.1, read as the reverse complement.
GGGCTCGATAGAATCAAGTGAGTATGAATCCAGATCAATGGAACAGTCCCACTTGGATTCGGACCATAGCAATCTTGCCCAGTGTGACCTCCTCTATCAACATAAACGCCACACCGAACCTGAACAAAGGAAAGTTTTGTGTGATGTATAATTGTATTATGTTGTATGTAACCATGTCTTTTTTTCCATTAGGAAAGATTTCAAGTGAAAAACCCTCCTCACACATACATCCAGAAGTTGAAGAGTTATCTGGACCCAGCAGTCACCAGGAAGGTCAGTTGTGATTTGCTGCATTGCTGCAACACGTCTCACACGCTCAACATCGCTGCTACAACATTTCACTGCTGACATTTAAAAAAAAAAAATTTAAAATCCAGACCCCAGAGTAGCTCCAGGATTTTTTTCAGTTACTAGGTACACATTCTGTAAAGTGAGTGTTTTACATTTACATTTACAGCATTTGGCAGACGCCCTTATCCAGAGCGACGTACATAAGTGCTTAAATCTCTAACATTGAATACATTAGTGCTGGCTCACTAAGTTACATACTTAAGATACCATGAGTTTAAAACATTTGTTCAAAGTTACAATGAAAAAGTAAAGTTTTTTTTTAAAATGCAAAAGATAAGGAAAGAAGTGCTAGTTGAAGTGTTTCCTGAATAAGTAGGTCTTCAACTGCCGCTTGAATATAGCCAGTGACTCAGCTGTCCGGACCTCTAGGGGAAGTTCGTTCCACCACCTTGGTGCCAGAACAGAGAAGAGTCTTGTAGTATACTTACCTCTTACCCTGAGAGATGGTGGAACCAGTCGAGCAGTGCTGGTAGATCGGAGGGTGCGGGGTGCAGTGCGAGGAGTGATGAGGGCTTTGAGGTAAGAGGGAGCTGGTCCATTTTTGGCTTTGTAGGCCAGCATCAGTGTTTTGAATCTGATGCTTGCAGCTACCGGAAGCCAGTGGAGGGATCGCAGCAGCGGGGTGGTATGCGAGAACTTTGGCAGGTTGAAAACAAGCCGTGCAGCTGCATTTTGGATCATTTGCAGAGGGTGGATTGCGTTCATAGGTAGACCTGCCAGCAGTGAGTTGCAGTAATCCAGTCTAGAAATGGCAAGAGACTGAACAAGTACCTGAGCAGCCTGTGTGGACAAAAATGGCCGAATCCTTCTAATGTTGTAGAGAAGAAAAGGACAATTGATTGTCCATGGTTACCCCAAGGTTGCGAGCTGTGGCTGAAGGGGAGATCAGATCGTTGTGCACGGATACAGAAAGATCATGACCTGGGGATGAATCACCTGGGATGAACAGCAGTTCAGTTTTGTTAGGATTGAGCTTTAACTGATGAGCAGTCATCCATGATGAAATTTCTGCCAGACATGCTGAGATCCGATCAGAAGCTGTGGTATCTGAGGGTGGGAAAGAGAAGATAAGTTGTGTATCATCAGCATAGCAGTGGTAAGAGAACCCATGTGAGGAAATAACAATAGTGCATGTTTTACTGTTATTATTGTTGTAATTCAGGATAACTGTTTATTTCTGATGGACAGAGTATATACTGGGTGGAAAGTTTTCTCCTTTAAGGAGTTTCCAGGTTTTGCCAGTACAAGGTGACAGATGGATGATAATAGGAGAGACAAGAGAATGATGAATGAATGAAGATGGAGGTACGTAGGACTTAGAAGATAGAACAAGGCATACAAAGCAGTGCAGATGTTACCATAGTAAGTGTTTCCAGAAACAACCAGAGTGAATTGATGAGATTAGATTTAAATGAAGAGTTTGTTTCCTACATGGAATCACTCTGAGTAGAATATATCAAAAAAGGGTCAGTCAGCAGAGCTGTTCACACTTAACACAGTTATGACTAAAGGAGTTATTCCAGTCGTTTATCAAATGCACTACATCTACTGCGATATGCTCTGCCGACTGTGTCTGACATGGTAAGGTGAAAATTTAATTCTGGAAAAAAAAGAGTTCAGGTTCATGTTCGATTTTTTTTCTCTGAGTGTTGGAGTGATATCGAAATCAGGCAATAGTGCATGTGAGGGTATGAGAAAACACCCAGCCATCATACACAACCCCCCTGCATGGTATTGCGCACTCTGATCTGCCTGCCCTTCTGAGAACAGAAGAAACAGAAATTACAGTTAAAACGAGAGCAAAAGAGGAGGAGGGCACAAGAGCTGTAAGCAAATACAGCAAAAAAAAGGAAAACAGGAGAGTTAGGAGAGAAAATAGTTGTGAGAGACATTGGGGGCCCAGTAACACTGTTAGGGACAGAAGTGGTAGAGATAAAAGGCGGTGAGAGGCAGACAGTGAAAAGAAGGCGGTTCATGGAGAGAGAGAGGGAGAGAGAGAGAGAGTTATGGTTTTACATCCTGGCTCGCCCCCCCCTTTTTTTTTTTTTTTTTTTTTTTTTTTTTTACAGATGAACAATCGCTACTTTGTGTGGTGGTGAGTTTGGAGAGCTGCAGCGGACGTCTCTCATTTTTACATAGAACACATTCCACATGCACTTCTTGGCCAATCAGCTAGCAGCAGGAAGACAGCCATTGCATAAGGTCCTGAAGAATGTCTGAGCCATAGATTTGTTTCCAGTTTCAAGGATGACCCCTTTGGGAGAACACCCCACCCCCTCTCGCTCGCTCGCTCTCTCTCTCTCTCTCTCTCTCTCTCTCTCTCTCTCTCACTTCCTCACACAGCTGGGAATGCTTAGTGAGGAGTGAGGAGTCTGTAATGCTTAAAGGGGTAGATGCATTTTAAATATAAAAATGTATATCATGTAATAGTATTAGGTATTGTGTTATACTGTATTCTAATTCTAATTAAGTGTATGGTCTTCACTATGAGATGGATGAGGATGAGGATGATTATCCTGAAGCAAAATAAGACTTTTAGTCAGTTTCATTGATTCAGTAAATTAATAAATATGCCTAATATGCCAACATAAGCTACAAGCATACAGACATATGAATGCCGAGCTTTTCTTATAACACAGAATTTAAATTTGGGTGTTTTAACAAAGCCTGCTAATATGTAGCAGATTGAGGATAAACCCTTAGCTAATAAATACAAAGTCCTCCTTTGGGTAAAATACTTTCAAAAGCAAACACGGCCATGTCTCTGTGTACCTGCGTAACATGCCAAAGCATTATGTGGACACACATGCTCACACACACACGTAACTGCCCTTGAAACAGCCCAGCGTTCGTCTCCACATGTGTCAGAGCCACACACAGGGAGCCGTCATGAAGCACATGCTTTATTATTTTTTTGCGTCAGCCTCTGTTCTTTCGGTGTGTTAGTTTAATATCACTCTCTACCTCTAGCTGTCTTTTCTTTTCTTTTTTTACCATTCACAACCCCTTTGTCTCGTTCTGTTTATTTTATTAAAATCGTTACTCTCTTGTGGTTAAAGGAGGCTCTCCCACCTGCTGTAGCATTTCTGACATCAGTAATAGACGTCTGATGAATCAGGGATTGATTATTTATGTCCAGCCTGTTAGTTTCTAGTCCCTACACAATTATTGCACATCTTCCAAATGGCTTTTGTGTGTGTGTCTGTGTGTGTGCGTGTTTGTGTCCCTGGCTTCATCTCAGCTTTTTGTCTTCCCCTCCCCTGTCTGCTCTGCTGCGTTGGGCGGTTTGTTCACATGCATTTCACCTGACACGAGATTGGGTCATGGGGCTCGCACACAGGGGCTGTATCCTTGGAAACAGCATGCGGGACAAGAATGGGTCCACAGTTTAGCTTCAGCACAGAGAGGCTTACACATGAAATGAGCTCCCTCTTTAATGAGATGATATGATTACTCAAGGCATAGGAGTCACCTCTGAACCGAAACAGCAAACTTCATGACTGTGTGTTCAACCCAGTGTTCGCTAATCAGCATTATTCGCATTGTTTTTTGTAACCAGGTTCGTGAATCCTCCACTTGAGTGAAATAATAAGTATCAGAGCATGTTTTATTACATCACATGTGCATAATGATTTACAGTATATCTTTTATATCACTGCATGTTTTTTGTTCTTTACATTAGACAGAGTGAGCTAAGTGTTCAGGAAGTTAACTCTTGGTGACATTCTACTGATTCAGCAACACAGAGGAAGTTTGCATCCTTGTATTCCCTTCTTTTCATTCATACATTCTCACGTTTATTCCTTTTATCCAGAAATTCCGGCGGAGAGTTCAAGAATCAACTCAGGTGCTGAGAGAACTGGAAATTTCATTAAGGACTAATCACATCGGGTGAGCGATAAAGACTCTGTGTGTGTGTGTGTGTCTTTATATCTAGAAAATAAATAGTTATTAATAAGCATAAATAACTTGTGTTCTGAATATACATACAAGTCATTACCTTTATATACATATATACAATATGAACTCTTACTTGTCAGGGATTTCTCAAACAACACACATTCGATTAGTTTTGTCTGGAGTAAAGGCTGCTACAGACATAACTCAGGAAAACACAAACTTGCGTACAGTATATGCAGACATAATGAAAAGCTCATTTACGGCCACCAGTCCTCTAAAGGTTGCAGTTCTTGTGGCAGAGAGATCACTGATAAGGAGGTGACTGTTACAACAGGTTTACAACCATGCTGGGATCTGCACCAGATGGAAGTGGAAAAGCTGACAGATATTTGTGAGGTCACAGCTGCGGAAAAGCAGGAAGTCCTGCTGTTCCTGCTGTTTCAACTGTCCATACAGTGAAATATACAAGATTTCACATACAAGAGAGGCAGCTATACCATACAAAATGAACCAAATTGATGGCCCGCTTAATATAAACACACAAAGCATTGCTTACTGCAGTGCATTGCTTACTGTTACTACAAGTGGCATTAGTCGTTTCAGCCAACCGTATGCCGCTAAAATGGATTATATGACTAATCTGTCTTATCTGTATAAGATAATAGAGCATTAACATTTGTTAGTCACATGAGGACAGACACGAATTAACAAAGCAACTCAATAAGGCTGTTTTGAAAATGCAACCTATATGCTTCAGCTCTCGGGGAAGGGATTTAAGACTCCTGACAAGGATTAGTTAACAAACAAATCTAATTTAAGTGTTAAACTATGTAGAAATGACTCTCTAGAAGTGTTTACAAAGGTAGGCGCAACTAAGTTACCAAAGAATATGACATATAACACATATAGACATGCAGCGTGAGAAGAAACTATCCAAGTGAAAGCTAAGCACACACATAGTGAAGAGAACCAGTTAAAGTGGCTTTTTGATCACTAAGCTTCTGTTGTGTGTGTGTGTGTGTGTGTGTGTGTGTGTGTGTGTGTGTGTGTGTGTGTGTGTGTGTGTGTGGAGGGAGTACATGTATCATTGCCATTGCTTTTGAAGTGCAAAATATTCATCATTCTTGCCAGAGAATGATGAGAGGAAACACTTTATATTCTGTTAAAGGAAAAAAGCTATCTTCAAATCTTTCCTGTCTCGTCACACGCTCCTGTTTGAGACATATTTTATCATTTGCAGATTTTGAAGATTTTCATGGCTTTTTGACGTTTCTAAAAATACATTTTCACTGCCCTCGTTGGTTTGTCCCTTACATCCTTCTGCCGGTGTTTTTGTGTAGATGGGTGCGTGAGTTTCTAAACGAGGAGAATAAGGGTCTGGACGTGTTGGTGGAGTATCTCTCTTTTGCACAGTATGCTGTCACGTAAGTCACCCAGGCTTATACACAACCCACAATGAGCACAATGGGTCTTTTCTCCTTAACCATAGATGTAGTCACATTCACATTGCCACATATGCTGTGGTACACTGACTCATCACTCTCACTCTCTCTGACTGGACCGGGAATTAGCGTGTATAATTTACACTGTCCATTCAGTCCATTCACACAGACAGACACAGTCACAAGGTTGTACTGTAGAGATTGTATTACGTTCCATTACAGTGAGTGACCAAACCTGCTTTATTGGAATGTGTGTTCATACTTTCTGTTCATGTATTAATTATTATCCATCCCTTTTTCATGAAAATAAAAATAAAGGAAATCAAAGTGCATGTCCTGAACTGGGTATTTCATTTTAGTTCAGTTTTATAGTAATATAGGACACCATTTGGCATTTAAACTAAGTGTGTACTGGAGGGGTTTATAAACATAAAAAAACCCACATATGTACATGCATTTGGTATACTGAATGACGATGTGTACAGATTTGATGGTGACAGTTTTGAGAATGGCACAGACAACGCGATGGACAAGTCAAAATCCTGGAGTCGCTCTATCGAAGATCTCCACACAGGGAGCAATCTACCGTCTCCGATTCCAGGAAGCATCAGCAGAGCTGGGAGACACTCTACGTTAAGGTTTGTTCAACGAAATGAATGAATTTCCATAGGCGCTAATTTTCCTACATGTGTAACAGCAATCAAATCACACTGGCCGCAGTCTCTCGCGCTCGTGTGTATCACACTTTAGCGAGTGTGCATGGACTTCGTCACCAGACACTAAATATTGCTGCAATTTGCAACTGCTGCAAAGTTTATATTAAAGTGCTCAATCAAATACTTTATTATTTTTTGGGATTTAATAACACACAAAGACTTTTTACTCTACTTTTGTTATTCTAAGCCTAATGATAAGCAAATAAAAAAAAAAAAAAGAAAATAAAAGAAAAGTCCAATTTGTTATATGAAGTATATCTTCAGAACAGGTCAGATTGAGGTGCCTGTATAGTATAACAAGATGAGTTTTTTTATGTGTCCTTATCTTCAGTGGAGAGAGAAAAACAAGAAGCTGATGAAGGAACCGCTGTTTATAGCTGCTATAACTGGAACAAACTTGTTTCATGCAAGTTTCACAACATGAAGTTTAACCATAAATGATTCAAACCAAATGTTTTAATTATCGGAAGTTAAAAAAAATTTCTTGTCGCCAAATTGCGGTCACAGAGGAATAAAAAGCTTATGGACGTGCTTCTGTTGGAAAATAATCAGCTTCAGTGATTTAGTAAGATAACTGCAACAAAAGGTTTGTGTTGTGTATCTTTTCCTTGCTGTGAGGTTTTCTGCCTCTTCACTTGACATACAGCTGAGAGGTCTCTGCCATTCCCCTAAACCTTAGTGAAGTTTGTTTTGACTCTAAGAAGCAAAACCAGGCATAAGCCATGCTACTGACTTTGATCTGCCTGAGCTGTAGTGCATAAGATGAATTTCTTGCTGTCATAGCACAAACTTGTCAAAACAAGTCGACATGGCATGAGGTATAATCTCAGACTCAAACTCAAACTATGAATAATAGCTTTACAAATTCAAAGAGAACATCATCAGACTTCCATTAATGACTTACTCACAATTAGACGCCACACCGGTCTCTCTAGATGTACACGCACTTGTGGGAGTGTAGCTGCTGTTTTGAAAAGAGGAGCAAACATAACTAACTACAGTCTTGAACATCATAATGAGAATGAGTTCTGTGTTACCAGATTTATGGGGATGAGAGTTTTTGTGCCAAAGTTAAAACGTTGAGTTCTTCTTGGCTTCTATGTAACATTCCAGTTTTGTCATGTAGGAGAGGGATGTGGTAGCTTGGTGGTTAAGGTGTCGGACTACTCGGTAGGTCATGAGTTTGAATCCCATGTCCACCAAGCTGCCGCTGCTGGGCCCTTGGGTAAAGCCCTTTCACAAAAACTCTTTCATTAAAAAAAAACAAAAAAAAAAAACAGTGAAGGTCGCAGCTTGTTAGAGGCTGATTCTTTTTTAGCTAACATTAATTTGGCTAATGCAAGTGATAAATAGTAAGTAGTCAAGAGTATCATAATGCAAATTGGGTTTTTTGGTAATAGAAAACCCTCCCTTGTCTGGCAGGATGTCGGGTTGTTTCCAAAGTGCACTTGTGTATTCAGATCCAAGTGTCCACGTGTAATTTGTTATTCTACAAATGATTAGTAATGATTTAAAATAACATCACCCTGGATACAGATATAATGAAAGTAATAATCATTCAGTGAAACACTTTTGATGAAAACAATGGCATGATCATGTTTTGGATTTACATGATAGATCCTGAGGAACGAGAGCATGGTAGCTTAGTGATTAGAATGTTTGCCTCTGGAATTAGGGGTTTGATTCCCTTCTCCACCCTGTGTGTGTGGAGTTTGCATGTTCTCCCCGTGCTTCAGGGGTTTCCTCCAGATCCTCTAGTTTCCTCCCCAATCTAAGGACATGTCTTGTAGGCTGATTAACATCTTTTATTTGTTCATAGACTGTATGCGATTGGCTTGTGTCCTGTCTAGTCTGTCCCCTTCCTTATTTCTATAGACTCCAGGCCCCCTGACCTTGAGTAGGATCAGCACTACATTGAGGAACACTCAGGCTCATGTGTATGTGCCAGACTGTGTCTCACTTTTGCTGTCTCAGTGCTTTGAGGAAGACGCTTTGGAAATATTTCTCTGCAAGCATGTGCCTTGTGACAAGACAGAAATAACTTGTGTGTGTGTTTTTATATATCCCTTTATATGTCATGGATCAGAATATCTGACAGTTTTCAACTTGTTGGGACATTTGGCTGGTCCCCATGGAAAAACTGCTTTTTATTATTATTATTATTATTATTATTATTATTATTATTATTTATTGATTCATACAGACATAAGATTTTCTTTCACTTACTGCTGTTGTTACAGATGGATTTAACTTGAATTATGTGTACAAATATTTATGTCAGAATAGTAAGACAAATGTATTTACTGAACAGTCAAGTCAAGAAGCTTTTATTGTCATTTCAACCATATATAGCTGACAACATACACCGTGAAATGGAGCAATGTTTCTCGAGGAACATGGTGCTAGATAAAAGGACATAAAGCTACATAAAACAACACAGAGATAAGGACTTATGTTAACTCAACATGTGCAACCTTGTGCAACAGTGCGGGACAAAAGACAGTGCAAACACAGTGCAAATACAAAACACTACAAGACATATACACAAACTACAGGAACTAGCGCTGACCAGTGTGCATACTGTATATTATAAACTATATTGTACAACCAGAGCAATGTAAACATATTCAAACTGTTTGTAGTAGCAGCAGTTAATATGCATTAATGTGCAGGTAATTATGAATTAAGTCTGAATGGATGTGTGTTAAGGTTCAGTTTCCTAAAACGTATGTGTGTGCATGTGTTTTTGCTTTATTTTTTTGGTTTAACAATTGTGTGCCTCTGTATTGCACATAAAAGCCTTGGGCTTATTCTGCTTTTATAAAGCACCACAGACCTCTGCCTTGCATGTCAATGATGCAGCCATTGTGCACAGCGCAAGTGATATGTGTGTGAAGCTGCTCGAGTTAAGACAATACCCTCTACACAGCGGAGACACAACTGTTTGTCGACTACTGCGTTTAATGTCCTCGCTGTCATTTAAGTTATGGCCGGTGGGTTGGCAGTCTCCAGAGCATAATAAACATTATATTTTACTTTAAATTCCACTGCTGTCACCATAGCAACATTTGTCAGTCTGATACCATTCAGTGCTTTGGTGTTAAATTGCAATATCACTCTGGTTTTCTCGGAGCCCGTTTCTTCTTGACACTTCAACAGTTTTGTTCTGAAAAGTGTTTTTTCAAATTGCTTCTGATTTGTTAGTGGTGAAGCGATTCATTCTTTCAGTGTTTTATGGAACTTTCTTCTCCACCCTTCACTCTCTTCTCAGATGTAATACATTGCCCAGCAGAAGAACGTTGAAGAATTCAAGATTGCTGTGTAAGAAAGACGACGTTCACGTCTGCATCATGTGTCTACGAGCCATCATGAACTATCAGGTGCACACCATACACCATAATACATATTATATGCTGACAAATGCTTTGTTTTCCCTTGTTTACACTTTGACAGGTCATTTTTCAGTTTTTTAAGTTTGGGTGTTTAATTCAATTTAAGGCATCCTTCTGTGCTGATTAATGCATCACTCCCTTTTATTTCTTTCTTTGTTTTTCTTGTTAGTATGGCTTCAACATGGTTATGTCCCATCCTCATGCTGTGAATGAAATTGCACTAAGTCTGAACAACAAGAACCCCAGGTAAAGCATTGTAAATGGTATGTGGTTGTGTGTATGTCTGTGCTGGAGGGAGAAAAGGAGAAAGTGTTTTAGAGAGGGAGATTGAAAACACCTGCGTTGTAATGGAGTTTTCCCAGCATGTGCCACGCTCTCATTCAGGCAGGTTGCGAGTCCTCTGACAGAGTCATAAATACTGGCAGCTGCAACAGGACAGTCTTCTAATCTGTGTATGTGGGTGTGCCCAGTTTTGCATGTGCATAGCTCCCTGACTTATTTTGTCTCAGTGCACTTCACATTGCTACCACAATAGTAGTCATGCCAATCTAAAACCCCTTTTGTGTTGGCTAATGGGATATAATTTTTAGTCATCAACATGAAACAGTGATATACAGCACTGATATCTTATCCTGTGTGTGTGTGTGTGTGTGTGTGTGTGTGTGTGTGTGTATGTTTTTAGGACAAAAGCGCTAGTACTGGAGCTACTGGCTGCTGTGTGTCTGGTCCGAGGGGGGCATGAGATCATTCTCGCTGCTTTTGATAACTTTAAAGAGGTACAGAGCTGCACAGTTCCCAAATCACCATTATTTTTCACATTGTACTATAAAAAGTCCTGTCATTTTTTGCGATATTTTATTTAGAACTTTTCTTTCTCTTCATTCCAAAAAAAAAGTGGTGGAAAACCTTTCGATGTCTTTTAGTGTTACTAGTGTCCTTGCAACGGCAAATTTATACACTCAGTATTAGACGATTTAACGGCTGAAACAACTGTAGTTCTCAGCATCTTTAGTGGTGCCACTGATGGCATTTGATTATTAGGAGTAAAGAATGTTAACCTGTTAAATTGCCAGTGCTCTAGAGCAATAGGGAAGGAGTAATAACAGCTCATATGAATACATGCAAATCAAATCAAAATTTGAAGCAAGTTCAGCTTTGATCAGGAATATGGATTCTGTATAGGACTGTAGATTAAGGTATCTACTGCAGTGATTCATTTGATTCATTTTCACCTAGACCATTTGTGTTTGACGAAATGCTCAATCACATATAAATCATTTATTGCAGTTAGCTTTCATGGTGTTTTTTTTTTTCTATTCCACTGTATCTGTGTAACACCTTAATCTCAACCCGGCTCCCTGGGTCATTTTTACATTTGTGTTGTCTTCCTGTTTGTTATAGATGATGCAGGTTTTTGTCTTCTTGAGTAACTAAAGAAAATGGTAATGTGTGCTTTGTTTTGAAAGGTTTGTTCAGAAAATCAACGCTTTGAGAAGCTGATGGAGCATTTCAAGAATGAGGACAATAACATTGACTTCATGGTACTATTCCAAAGCCAAATTAGGCAACTGCCGGTGGCTTCTATTTATCCTTAACTACCATTCAAATTGTACATTTACTTTGTAAAAGTAGATTATTACCACACAGTCAGTACACATCAATTTCTGCTGCATTGTGCCACTTAAATAAATCATAAATTACAGGTCAACTCATTCATAACTTAGACACAGAGGAGCAAGCTTGTGTGTATTTAGTTCTTGTATGTTAAATTCACAAGTCTGTGTTAGCTCGCTGTCATGTAGTCATTCATGTGTGAGAAATGCCCTCTAAAAACAAGAAACATTCCATTTGCACCTTGCTTCAAGACACTTTTATTAGTCTGTGTTTCTGCAGTGTTCATTTAGACTCAGGTTTTGATGACAACACAACAGATGTAGTTCTGTATTAGCCATTTGATCATTATTATTATATTATATTATTATTATTATTATTATTACTATTATTAATATTCGTCTAGTTCTTATTTGATGAGAAACTGCAGCAACTGTATGAAGCAGCTAGGCAGTGAAATCTGATTGCTCTTTTCTTGTCTCCTCTATTGTCAAATTACCCCAGTATGTTCTGTATACACTATATGGTTACAAGCATTTGGACCCCTGACAATCACACACCTGTGTATTTTTTTTAAAAATCCCATTCCAAAACCATGGGCAATAATATGTAGTCTTTCCTCCTTTTGTTTGGCATAATGGCCTCCTTTCTTCTGAGAAGGCTTTCTACTAGATTTTATCTATGAGGATTTGCCCATTCAGCCAGAGGAGCATTAGTAAGGTCAGATACTGATGTCAGATAAGGATGACCGGGGCACCAGTTCATCCCAAAGGTGTTCAGTGTGGTTGAGGTCAGGGCTCTGTGCAGGACACTTCAGGTCTTCCACTCTGACCTTAAAAAAACGTCTTCATGGGCATCGCTTTGTGTACAGGGGCAATGTCATGCTGGAACAGGTTTGGATAGGCCCATTAGTTCCACTAAAGGGAAAGCGTAATGTTAAAGTATACCTTCTAGACAGTGGTGACAGGCCACATATCATTGCAATGGTCAGTTGTCCATATTTTGGCCATGTAGTGTATGTTTCCAAATGCACACCTTTTCCCATGTCTTAATTCTTTCTTAAGTGGAAGGTGAAGACATTTTCCAAATCCACAAAGCATTTCATTTTCTGTGATGTGATATATAAGTTTAATCATGCTGCCATGACTGTATCTCCTTTGTAGGGTGATGGGCTTACTAAATAACTGTACTCTAGTGGGCACATTGTTCCCTACATATACCTATTAAAGGGAAAATAATTTCCGTGGTCGAGCATCATTATGCACACTAGTTCTAGCTAACTAGTGCTGTAATGTAGTATTTCACTGTAATTGAAAGGTTTAGTAGGAGATCCAACCCCAGATTCTTGCAATCACAACTTAGATAGTGCTTTACTATCCTGGACATAATAACTAGGCACACCCTATGTGGTCACCATTTAGTGTTTTTTCACTATTCTCCCTATTAATTTTCAGCTTTTCACTACCTTCCAGGTGGCATGTATGCAGTTCATAAACATCGTGGTCCACTCAGTAGAAGATATGAATTTCAGAGTGCACCTACAGTATGACTTCACTAAACTATGTTTGGATGAGTACCTGGATGTGAGTATACATTAGTTCAGTGGCATAAAGGCCAGGAATATTTAGCTGTTTTGTTGGAAGAAAACAACTCATTTTTTAAGCATTACTCAGATGTTTTATTGATTCACTCATCCCATGGTTACTTTTTCTCTTTTTTCTTCTCTCTGGACTCTGAGTAGAAGCTGAAGCACACTGAGAGTGATAAATTGCAGGTACAAATCCAGGCCTACCTGGATAACGTGTTTGATGTTGGAGCTCTTTTGGAGGATGCTGAGACGAAGAATGCAGCACTGGAACGAGTGGAGGAACTGGAGGAGAGCATGTCTCACGTGAGTGCCATGTTTAGACACCTGTCACAGAGACCATGAGGACAAAAATAAGCAAAGTTTCTTACATATAAATATGTTTGACTCATCTGCCTCTCCCTTAAAACAGCTCCGTTTGGAAAGAGTTTAACAACAATGCCCTCACCTCTAGATGTTGAGATGCTCATGTGTTCTGTAACCGACTTTCATTGTTAGCTAATAAATTGGTTAGGATAGGAAAAATAACATTGATGTCTTTTGGGCTCTTGGCCTGACTTTTAAATTCCTTGTATGGTTCTGGGTACAAACCTTATTTTTTTTCCTCCAGCCATGAAATGGACTTTATTAAACAAATTAGATCACAAAGGAAATGACATGAATAGTGCCCCAGATACTTGATAATTAGCATGCCAAAGCTTTAAAGTCATTCCAGCGTATGCATCGAGTACTTTTGAACACTTTTGTTTAGTTAGTTGCCCTTCCTATTTAAAACGTTTCAATAGAATCGACTCTGTTAATGCTGAAATGTGTTTTTCTGGAATTGTAAACTTTAGATTTAAGGCCATAACCGTGACTGGATTAGCAGATCCCTACAATCTTATTAACATGTGCTGTTTGATGTGTATCTCTGTTGATGCACCAATTTACCACAAGAATATTCGTCATATTACTTTGAATGCAAATTATCAGCAGCTCTTATTTTACAGTTGTTATTAAATTATCTTGATCTAAGGCTCTCTTAATTTTCACAAAAGTATGAGTTTCTGTTTGTGAACATCTGTCCTTAAACTTGGAACTTCTGTCCTTAAACTCGCAATGTAGATGACCGAGAAGTTACAGGACACAGAAAATGAAGCCATGGCAAAGATTGTAGAACTGGAGAAGCAGCTAATGCATAAAAACAAGGAACTGGACTCTATACGGGTGAGTTTTCCTGCCTCTTGATCCATGTCAGAAGAAAATCTTATTTTTCTATATAAAAATAGTAAATAGAAATATAAGCAAACCATTTGCAGGGTGAACAGACTAAAATCAGTATGAAAGCTGTGTTTTTTTTTGCATTTGTGTATAGGATGGCTACAAGGATGTTAGCTCACAGGTGCACACACTTAGGAGGATGGTGAAGGAGAAGGATGAGGCCATTCAGAGGCAGTGCACTCTGGAGAAGAAGATTCATGAACTGGAAAAGCAAGGAACCATCAAAATCCAGAAGAAAGGAGACGGGGATATTGCCATCCTGACTTCTGCTCCATCCATGAATGGCCTGCTGGCGGGCACAGAGGGAGTGACAGGGGTACCCAAGGGTGCCTTGGTGGGGCTTGTGGGACCAAGTAACGGTGTTGAACAGGGCATGCCCATGCCACCACCTCCTCCTCCACCCCCACCTATGCCAGCGATACGTGAGTGACTTAGATGTACTTCTGTGCTTAGTCAGATAGTTAGACTCTCTGCTAATGCATCAAAACTCAGTTATCCTGATAATTGCTCTGTTGTTTGAACTGTAGTAAACCTCATTTAAAATATTTAGTGTTTGCATTTGCCTCTACAGCATTTTATAAGCTTATAATTAAAAATGATAACACAGGCATGGCAGCCTCCAGCTCCAGCAGTTCTCTTTTGTATGACACAGCAAGTGGAGTAGAAACAGTAAATGGCTTTATATTTGGTCTTGCTAATTGAGTCTCTGTGGGTGAAATATCTTCTGGCAGGCTGTCGTAGCATGTGTCTCTCTGTGTGGCTCTTTTAAATTTTGTCTTGTTTTTTTTTTCTTATGTCATTCTTTGGTGTTTTTTGTTGTTCTTCCATTTGTGTTCTTTCTTATATCTTTGTTAACATTCACTCACTGAAACTTTTCTCGTCTGTCTTTTAATACTTCAGTACTCAACGGTCCATCAGCTGTCCTTGAGCCACCCCCTCCTCCTCCACCACCGCCACCACCTCCCCCTCTTCCAGGCTCTGGCTACACTGTAGAGGAATCTTCCCCCATGCCCCCACCTCCACCGCCCATGGCACCCCCTCTACCAGGCTGTGGATCCCCCACTGTAATCTTCAATTCAGGTCTCGCAGGTAAGATGCACTCAGTCATATCATATCACTCTTGCTTTTTAACAGCATCTTTTTAATGGTAACCTAAATAGTTTCTTGCAAATCTTCTTTAACATGTTAATGTTAATATACTTGACAGTTCACATCACACTTCACAATACTCAGTACAATTGTTTTAACTACTCCATCTGGTTGTACAGTATAGTGTACAAGATTCTAAGGTATTGTCTGTAAGTTGGGCTTTATTGCTCTTCTCAGCTGTGCATGATAATGATCACTAAGTCTGTGGGTGTTTAATCACTGCTCATTAGCGCTGTTTAACTTCCTATCAAGGCTGTTTGGTCAAAAAGAACTGACTCACTCAGTCAAATAAATACATAATCCAAATGACAGTGTTTCCTGTAGGAGGGAAAAGTGCCAGTCTTTCCAAACTAGACCAAACAAAGATATAATAAGTATCAGTGATTAAGTGTGAATTGTCAGACTATTATGTAACGATAAAAAAACAGTGAAAGATATTTCTGAAAGCAAATCAACACTAAATGTGTTCATCTTGATCTACTTAAGATCTACTTAAAATGATCCCTGTCTGATTAAATTTGTCTCTGTAATGTAAATGAACACCATAGGCAGCGTGAACAAGCATTCTTACTATAAACCCTAAGGCTGTGAGAACTTTATATCACTGAGATGTTCATGGCTAAATTCTTAAATGCTGGTGGCAAGTTGAAAAATTCATGCCACAAATGAGACGATATTAGGGCCATTACCTTGAAACGTTTACAGATCTAAGATGAACAACTAACCTTTTATGATTATTGTTGATCAGAAAGTTGATCAGACCTTCTAGGCTATTTTTGTGTTGTTCTTACTGATCTCTTGCATTTTGTTTCTCTTCTATCTGTGTGCCAACATAGATGGACCCATCAAGCTGTTCTGTAGGTTTTCTGTTTTGTGTTTGTGCTTTTACTATTTCTTGTTCATATGTAAAATTTGATGAGATGGCATTTTTAGTCCCAAGATGCATAATGATCAACAGAATTCCCATCAGTTTCTGGTGCACCAAGGCAGCTTACTCCTATTGTTCTGCTTGAAACCAGGCATAAATGTAAACGCTCTGTGCAAGACTTTTCCTTCACTCTGATCACTGTTCAATCCAAATAAGGAACATTTTCTAGACTTCACTTTGCACAGTTCAGCAAATGACAGCATACAGATGCCAAAGTATAAAACCACATGTTCCATGAGACTTAAGACCTTTATACTTATGCTTGTTCATTACAGTCGAAATCCATGACACTATTCGGAAATTCTGGGATCCATAGTCATACCTAACCACAATTCCAATTCTCTAGTATTCTCTCAGTCACTTTATTATGTTGTTAGAATCTTATATCCCCAGTTAGACTCATTATCTTTAGAGGCTAAAAATGCCATTGTGTGTGTTCTTTTGTAAAGTGTGTGTTGTGTGCTGCATGTTAAAATTCAGCAGCATGTCACTACAAGTGAGCCTGCAGATAAGGTACAGGAAGTGGGCTGGATTTGTTATTTTACTCAATCTATCCATACCATTATTTTGGCACCT
Organism: Tachysurus vachellii; assembly: GCF_030014155.1. Lineage (NCBI taxonomy): Eukaryota > Metazoa > Chordata > Actinopteri > Siluriformes > Bagridae > Tachysurus > Tachysurus vachellii. Next base: position 15,171,138 of record NC_083467.1, on the reverse strand, counting down.
CTCCCCCTAATGAGCCTTAAATATATACACTTGTCCATACAGTGAGGAGATCCAGTAGTTGTGGATGATATATGGGTTGGGTCTGTTTTAAGATTTACAGCATTTAACAGACACCCTTATCCAAAGCGACTTACATTCATTATGACATTACATCTCATTTTTATACAGCTGAGCAATTGAGGGTTGAGCTTGGTGGACCTGGGATTGAACTCACAACTTTCTGATTGGTAGCCCAACACCTTAACCACTAGGCTACCACATGCCACAGTGAAGGGTCATGACCAGTCAAGTTCTTCTGAGAGAAGAACCGAATAACCATGAGGAAACATTTCTGTCCTGACAGGAGGGTTTTTTCAGGATGATACTATCTAATAACTTCATCCACAAGGCTCACTGAATGGTATGATGAGGATGAAAATTAAGTAAATCATATGCCATGACCGTCACAGCCAGTAGATATTAACTCAACTGAACATCTGAAGCAGATTTTAGACTGGATGGTGTGTTAGACAAAGCTCTCGGCCGTTATCAAAATCCCAGTTAATGGAACATCTTTTAGATGAATGGTGTTCATCTCTTCAGCACAGTCCCTGAGATTTCAGTGTCTGGTGGCTCATGGTAGCTCATCACCTTCCTAAGTCATTGTTCATTTGTCCTTTGTCACCCATCTGTATACTCACTGTATAAGGTGGACAGTCTGTTACATCATGTCCTACGGTCTGTGCTGTAGTGCACAGCTGCAGCATGCTGTGTTCTCTCCACAATAAGGCTACTCAGTCCAATAATAGTATGTGTACCAAGGGTTGGTGACAAGAAAGTGAGTCACTCTTATTCACGCAGTCACCTGACCATGACTGAATGGCGCTCTACGCAGTCTGTTTCTCCATACTGCTCACATTTCTCACTGTTGCCAAGGAACTTCAGTGTCAGTATGAAGGGTTTACGCTTTTCTGTCGTTTCCCACAGTGACTCTGCTCCACATTGTGTTTGTCACCACGACATTGTCTGAACTTTAACTGGTGAACATACAGCGTATAAAACGTATGCTTTTCGTGATGCTTTGCAGCTGTGAAGATAAAGAAGCCGATCAAAACGAAATTCCGAATGCCAGTGTTTAACTGGGTGGCACTGAAGCCCAACCAAATCAATGGCACAGTCTTCAATGAGATTGATGATGAAAAGATACTGGAGGTAAAAACTCTCACACTACCCTAAATTATGCCACAGTCTGAATGTGCTTCTGCTCACCCGAGTGATAACCTGTAGGATTTATATGCAAGTATATCATATTCTGTTTATACTTTGTACCTGATTTTTAGTATTTACTGTATTCAGAATTAGAACAGATTTACACCAAACACTGACAATAATGTCCTGTTTCTATTATTTCCTTTAGGATCTGAATGTAGATGAGTTTGAGGAGATATTTAAGACAAGAGCACAGGGCCCTGCAATTGATGTCACGTCTAGCAAGCAGAAGACCATCCAGAAGGTCCCTAATAAAATTTCACTACTGGACTCTAACAGGTCCAAAAACCTGGCCATCACACTCCGAAAAGTGGGCAAGACTCCGGAGGAAATCTGCAAAGCAATTCAGATGTACGTTATATTACCTTTCATCGGTGAAATCAGTCATTTGTTTTCACTTTTATTTATTTTACCTCTCACTACACAGTTCAGATGTACTGTAGATCCTGCATGCTCATACTACTGTCTGCTGTGTAACAAGAATCCCCATAGTCCTCTCTTTCTTCTGCTGAAAACAATGTGAAGGTCATTTAGCTGCAGCCACACTTTGATTTGAAGGAGGCACCTGGTAAAGCATGTAAAGTGTTTCATCTTTCTCTTCTCGCCTCTCTCAGGTTTGACCTGCGGATGTTGCCGGTGGACTTTGTGGAGTGTCTGCTGCGTTTTATCCCCACAGAGGCCGAGGTAAAAATGTTACGGCAGTATGAGAAAGAGAGAAAGCCACTGGAAAACATCACGGATGAGGACCGCTTCATGATGCAGTTCAGCAAGATCGAGCGCCTCATGCAGAAGATGACTATCATGGCATTTGTGGGGAACTTTAACGAGAGCGTGCAAATGCTCACTCCTGTAAGTTACATGTTTCTTTTATATAAATCCCTGCTGTTAT